>NW_026988829.1:0-262801 GCF_030222135.1 Aotus nancymaae | reverse complement strand
AGTGCACACATTGACAAACCGTTCTGTTAGATAGCTGCGTTTTGGATTTAGAAGCAGATATTTCCCTGTGCTTACTGCTGTTTCTTCCATATGCCGGTAATGGGCTGAAAACGCCTGTTTTGGGACTCTGCAGAGAAAGTGTTTGCAGACTGCTGAATCCACACACGGGTTTAACTCTGGAAGTTGAGTGCACACATTGACAACCGTTCTGTTAGATAGCTGCGTTTTGGATTTAGAAGCAGATATTTCCCTGTGCTTACTGCTGTTTCTTCCATATGCCGGTAATGGGCTGAAAACGCCTGTTTTGGGACTCTGCAGAGAAAGTGTTTGCAGACTGCTGAATCCACACACGGGTTTAACTCTGGAAGTTGAGTGCACACATTGACAACCGTTCTGTTAGATAGCTGCGTTTTGGATTTAGAAGCAGATATTTCCCTGTGCTTACTGCTGTTTCTTCCATATGCCGGTAATGGGCTGAAAACGCCTGTTTTGGGACTCTGCACAGAAAGGGTTTGCAGACTGCTGAATCCACACACGGGTTTAACTCTGGAAGTTGAGTGCACACATTGACAACCGTTCTGTTAGATAGCTGCGTTTTGGATTTAGAAGCAGATATTTCCTGTGCTTACTGCTGTTTCTTCCATATGCCGGTAATGGGCTGAAAACGCCTGTTTTGGGACTCTGCACAGAAAGGGTTTGCAGACTGCTGAATCCACACACGGGTTTAACTCTGGAAGTTGAGTGCACACATTGACAACCGTTCTGTTAGATAGCTGCGTTTTGGATTTAGAAGCAGATATTTCCCTGTGCTTACTGCTGTTTCTTCCATATGCCGGTAATGGGCTGAAAACGCCTGTTTTGGGGACTCTGCACAGAAAGGGTTTGCAGACTGCTGAATCCACACACGGGTTTAACTCTGGAAGTTGAGTGCACACATTGACAACCGTTCTGTTAGATAGCTGCGTTTTGGATTTAGAAGCAGATATTTCCCTGTGCTTACTGCTGTTTCTTCCATATGCCGGTAATGGGCTGAAAACGCCTGTTTTGGGACTCTGCAGAGAAAGGGTTTGCAGACTGCTGAATCCACACACGGGTTTAACTCTGGAAGTTGAGTGCACACATTGACAACCGTTCTGTTAGATAGCTGCGTTTTGGATTTAGAAGCAGATATTTCCCTGTGCTTACTGCTGTTTCTTCCATATGCCGGTAATGGGCTGAAAACGCCTGTTTTGGGACTCTGCAGAGAAAGGGTTTGCAGACTGCTGAATCCACACACGGGTTTAACTCTGGAAGTTGAGTGCACACATTGACAACCGTTCTGTTAGATAGCTGCGTTTTGGATTTAGAAGCAGATATTTCCCTGTGCTTACTGCTGTTTCTTCTATATGCCGGTAATGGGCTGAAAACGCCTGTTTTGGGACTCTGCACAGAAAGGGTTTGCAGACTGCTGAATCCACACACGGGTTTAACTCTGGAAGTTGAGTGCACACATTGACAACCGTTCTGTTAGATAGCTGCGTTTTGGATTTAGAAGCAGATATTTCCCTGTGCTTACTGCTGTTTCTTCCATATGCCGGTAATGGGCTGAAAACGCCTGTTTTGGGACTCTGCAGAGAAAGGGTTTGCAGACTGCTGAATCCACACACGGGTTTAACTCTGGAAGTTGAGTGCACACATTGACAACCGTTCTGTTAGATAGCTGCGTTTTGGATTTAGAAGCAGATATTTCCCTGTGCTTACTGCTGTTTCTTCCATATGCCGGTAATGGGCTGAAAACGCCTGTTTTGGGACTCTGCACAGAAAGGGTTTGCAGACTGCTGAATCCACACACGGGTTTAACTCTGGAAGTTGAGTGCACACATTGACAACCGTTCTGTTAGATAGCTGCGTATTGGATTTAGAAGCAGATATTTCCCTGTGCTTACTGCTGTTTCTTCCATATGCCGGTAATGGGCTGAAAACGCCTGTTTTGGGACTCTGCAGAGAAAGTGTTTGCAGACTGCTGAATCCACACACGGGTTTAACTCTGGAAGTTGAGTGCACACATTGACAACCGTTCTGTTAGATAGCTGCGTTTTGGATTTAGAAGCAGATATTTCCCTGTGCTTACTGCTATTTCTTCCATATGCCGGTAATGGGCTGAAAACGCCTGTTTTGGGACTCTGCAGAGAAAGTGTTTGCGGACTGCTGAATCCACACACGGGTTTAACTCTGGAAGTTGAGTGCACACATTGACAACCGTTCTGTTAGATAGCTGCGTTTTGGATTTAGAAGCAGATATTTCCCTGTGCTTACTGCTCTTTCTTCCATATGCCGGTAATGGGCTGAAAACGCCTGTTTTGGGACTCTGCAGAGAATGTGTTTGCAGACTGCTGAATCCACACACGGGTTTAACTCTGGAAGTTGAGTGCACACATTGACAACCGTTCTGTTAGATAGCTGCGTTTTGGATTTAGAAGCAGATATTTCCCTGTGCTTACTGCTGTTTCTTCCATATGCCGGTAATGGGCTGAAAACGCCTGTTTTGGGACTCTGCACAGAAAGGGTTTGCAGACTGCTGAATCCACACACGGGTTTAACTCTGGAAGTTGAGTGCACACATTGACAACCGTTCTGTTAGATAGCTGCGTTTTGGATTTAGAAGCAGATATTTCCCTGTGCTTACTGCTGTTTCTTCCATATGCCGGTAATGGGCTGAAAACGCCTGTTTTGGGACTCTGCAGAGAAAGGGTTTGCACACTGCTGAATCCACACACGGGTTTAACTCTGGAAGTTGAGTGCACACATTGACAACCGTTCTGTTAGATAGCTGCGTTTTGGATTTAGAAGCAGATATTTCCCTGTGCTTACTGCTGTTTCTTCCATATGCCGGTAATGGGCTGAAAACGCCTGTTTTGGGACTCTGCAGAGAAAGGGTTTGCAGACTGCTGAATCCACACACGGGTTTAACTCTGGAAGTTGAGTGCACACATTGACAACCGTTCTGTTAGATAGCTGCGTTTTGGATTTAGAAGCAGATATTTCCCTGTGCTTACTGCTGTTTCTTCCATATGCCGGTAATGGGCTGAAAACACCTGTTTTGGGACTCTGCACAGAAAGGGTTTGCAGACTGCTGAATCCACACACGGGTTTAACTCTGGAAGTTGAGTGCACACATTGACAACCGTTCTGTTAGATAGCTGCGTTTTGGATTTAGAAGCAGATATTTCCCTGTGCTTACTGCTGTTTCTTCCATATGCCGGTAATGGGCTGAAAACGCCTGTTTTGGGACACTGCAGAGAAAGTGTTTGCAGACTGCTGAATCGACACACGGGTTTAACTCTGGAAGTTGAGTGCATACATTGACAACCGTTCTGTTAGATAGCTGCGTTTTGGATTTAGAAGCAGATATTTCCCTGTGCTTACTGCTATTTCTTCCATATGCCGGTAATGGGCTGAAAACGCCTGTTTTGGGACTCTGCAGAGAAAGTGTTTGCGGACTGCTGAATCCACACACGGGTTTAACTCTGGAAGTTGAGTGCACACATTGACAACCGTTCTGTTAGATAGCTGCGTTTTGGATTTAGAAGCAGATATTTCCCTGTGCTTACTGCTGTTTCTTCCATATGCCGGTAATGGGCTGAAAACGCCTGTTTTGGGACTCTGCAGAGAATGTGTTTGCAGACTGCTGAATCCACACACTGGTTTAACTCTGGAAGTTGAGTGCACACATTGACAACCGTTCTGTTAGATAGCTGCGTTTTGGATTTAGAAGCAGATATTTCCCTGTGCTTACTGCTGTTTCTTCCATATGCCGGTAATGGGCTGAAAACGCCTGTTTTGGGACTCTGCAGAGAAAGTGTTTGCAGACTGCTGAATCCACACACGGGTTTAACTCTGGAAGTTGAGTGCACACATTGACAACCGTTCTGTTAGATAGCTGCGTTTTGGATTTAGAAGCAGATATTTCCCTGTGCTTACTGCTGTTTCTTCCATATGCCGGTAATGGGCTGAAAACGCCTGTTTTGGGACTCTGCAGAGAAAGTGTTTGCAGACTGCTGAATCCACACACGGGTTTAACTCTGGAAGTTGAGTGCACACATTGACAACCGTTCTGTTAGATAGCTGCGTTTTGGATTTAGAAGCAGATATTTCCCTGTGCTTACTGCTGTTTCTTCCATATGCCGGTAATGGGCTGAAAACGCCTGTTTTGGGACTCTGCACAGAAAGGGTTTGCAGACTGCTGAATCCACACACGGGTTTAACTCTGGAAGTTGAGTGCACACATTGACAACCGTTCTGTTAGATAGCTGCGTTTTGGATTTAGAAGCAGATATTTCCCTGTGCTTACTGCTGTTTCTTCCATATGCCGGTAATGGGCTGAAAACGCCTGTTTTGGGACTCTGCACAGAAAGGGTTTGCAGACTGCTGAATCCACACACGGGTTTAACTCTGGAAGTTGAGTGCACACATTGACAACCGTTCTGTTAGATAGCTGCGTTTTGGATTTAGAAGCAGATATTTCCCTGTGCTTACTGCTGTTTCTTCCATATGCCGGTAATGGGCTGAAAACGCCTGTTTTGGGACTCTGCACAGAAAGGGTTTGCAGACTGCTGAATCCACACACGGGTTTAACTCTGGAAGTTGAGTGCACACATTGACAACCGTTCTGTTAAATAGCTGCGTTTTGGATTTAGAAGCAGATATTTCCCTGTGCTTACTGCTGTTTCTTCCATATGCCGGTAATGGGCTGAAAACGCCTGTTTTGGGACTCTGCAGAGAAAGTGTTTGCAGACTGCTGAATCCACACACGGGTTTAACTCTGGAAGTTGAGTGCACACATTGACAACCGTTCTGTTAGATAGCTGCGTTTTGGATTTAGAAGCAGATATTTCCCTGTGCTTACTGCTGTTTCTTCCATATGCCGGTAATGGGCTGAAAACGCCTGTTTTGGGACTCTGCAGAGAAAGGGTTTGCAGACTGCTGAATCCACACACGGGTTTAACTCTGGAAGTTGAGTGCACACATTGACAACCGTTCTGTTAGATAGCTGCGTTTTGGATTTAGAAGCAGATATTTCCCTGTGCTTACTGCTGTTTCTTCTATATGCCGGTAATGGGCTGAAAACGCCTGTTTTGGGACTCTGCACAGAAAGGGTTTGCAGACTGCTGAATCCACACACGGGTTTAACTCTGGAAGTTGAGTGCACACATTGACAACCGTTCTGTTAGATAGCTGCGTTTTGGATTTAGAAGCAGATATTTCCCTGTGCTTACTGCTGTTTCTTCCATATGCCGGTAATGGGCTGAAAACGCCTGTTTTGGGACTCTGCAGAGAAAGGGTTTGCAGACTGCTGAATCCACACACGGGTTTAACTCTGGAAGTTGAGTGCACACATTGACAACCGTTCTGTTAGATAGCTGCGTTTTGGATTTAGAAGCAGATATTTCCCTGTGCTTACTGCTGTTTCTTCCATATGCCGGTAATGGGCTGAAAACGCCTGTTTTGGGACTCTGCAGAGAAAGGGTTTGCAGACTGCTGAATCCACACACGGGTTTAACTCTGGAAGTTGAGTGCACACATTGACAACCGTTCTGTTAGATAGCTGCGTTTTGGATTTAGAAGCAGATATTTCCCTGTGCTTACTGCTGTTTCTTCCATATGCCGGTAATGGGCTGAAAACGCCTGTTTTGGGACTCTGCAGAGAAAGGGTTTGCACACTGCTGAATCCACACACGGGTTTAACTCTGGAAGTTGAGTGCACACATTGACAACCGTTCTGTTAGATAGCTGCGTTTTGGATTTAGAAGCAGATATTTCCCTGTGCTTACTGCTGTTTCTTCCATATGCCGGTAATGGGCTGAAAACGCCTGTTTTGGGACTCTGCAGAGAAAGGGTTTGCAGACTGCTGAATCCACACACGGGTTTAACTCTGGAAGTTGAGTGCACACATTGACAACCGTTCTGTTAGATAGCTGCGTTTTGGATTTAGAAGCAGATATTTCCCTGTGCTTACTGCTGTTTCTTCCATATGCCGGTAATGGGCTGAAAACACCTGTTTTGGGACTCTGCACAGAAAGGGTTTGCAGACTGCTGAATCCACACACGGGTTTAACTCTGGAAGTTGAGTGCACACATTGACAACCGTTCTGTTAGATAGCTGCGTTTTGGATTTAGAAGCAGATATTTCCCTGTGCTTACTGCTGTTTCTTCCATATGCCGGTAATGGGCTGAAAACGCCTGTTTTGGGACACTGCAGAGAAAGTGTTTGCAGACTGCTGAATCGACACACGGGTTTAACTCTGGAAGTTGAGTGCATACATTGACAACCGTTCTGTTAGATAGCTGCGTTTTGGATTTAGAAGCAGATATTTCCCTGTGCTTACTGCTATTTCTTCCATATGCCGGTAATGGGCTGAAAACGCCTGTTTTGGGACTCTGCAGAGAAAGTGTTTGCGGACTGCTGAATCCACACACGGGTTTAACTCTGGAAGTTGAGTGCACACATTGACAACCGTTCTGTTAGATAGCTGCGTTTTGGATTTAGAAGCAGATATTTCCCTGTGCTTACTGCTGTTTCTTCCATATGCCGGTAATGGGCTGAAAACGCCTGTTTTGGGACTCTGCAGAGAATGTGTTTGCAGACTGCTGAATCCACACACTGGTTTAACTCTGGAAGTTGAGTGCACACATTGACAACCGTTCTGTTAGATAGCTGCGTTTTGGATTTAGAAGCAGATATTTCCCTGTGCTTACTGCTGTTTCTTCCATATGCCGGTAATGGGCTGAAAACGCCTGTTTTGGGACTCTGCAGAGAAAGTGTTTGCAGACTGCTGAATCCACACACGGGTTTAACTCTGGAAGTTGAGTGCACACATTGACAACCGTTCTGTTAGATAGCTGCGTTTTGGATTTAGAAGCAGATATTTCCCTGTGCTTACTGCTGTTTCTTCCATATGCCGGTAATGGGCTGAAAACGCCTGTTTTGGGACTCTGCAGAGAAAGTGTTTGCAGACTGCTGAATCCACACACGGGTTTAACTCTGGAAGTTGAGTGCACACATTGACAACCGTTCTGTTAGATAGCTGCGTTTTGGATTTAGAAGCAGATATTTCCCTGTGCTTACTGCTGTTTCTTCCATATGCCGGTAATGGGCTGAAAACGCCTGTTTTGGGACTCTGCACAGAAAGGGTTTGCAGACTGCTGAATCCACACACGGGTTTAACTCTGGAAGTTGAGTGCACACATTGACAACCGTTCTGTTAGATAGCTGCGTTTTGGATTTAGAAGCAGATATTTCCCTGTGCTTACTGCTGTTTCTTCCATATGCCGGTAATGGGCTGAAAACGCCTGTTTTGGGACTCTGCACAGAAAGGGTTTGCAGACTGCTGAATCCACACACGGGTTTAACTCTGGAAGTTGAGTGCACACATTGACAACCGTTCTGTTAGATAGCTGCGTTTTGGATTTAGAAGCAGATATTTCCCTGTGCTTACTGCTGTTTCTTCCATATGCCGGTAATGGGCTGAAAACGCCTGTTTTGGGACTCTGCACAGAAAGGGTTTGCAGACTGCTGAATCCACACACGGGTTTAACTCTGGAAGTTGAGTGCACACATTGACAACCGTTCTGTTAAATAGCTGCGTTTTGGATTTAGAAGCAGATATTTCCCTGTGCTTACTGCTGTTTCTTCCATATGCCGGTAATGGGCTGAAAACGCCTGTTTTGGGACTCTGCAGAGAAAGTGTTTGCAGACTGCTGAATCCACACACGGGTTTAACTCTGGAAGTTGAGTGCACACATTGACAACCGTTCTGTTAGATAGCTGCGTTTTGGATTTAGAAGCAGATATTTCCCTGTGCTTACTGCTGTTTCTTCCATATGCCGGTAATGGGCTGAAAACGCCTGTTTTGGGACTCTGCAGAGAAAGGGTTTGCAGACTGCTGAATCCACACACGGGTTTAACTCTGGAAGTTGAGTGCACACATTGACAACCGTTCTGTTAGATAGCTGCGTTTTGGATTTAGAAGCAGATATTTCCCTGTGCTTACTGCTGTTTCTTCTATATGCCGGTAATGGGCTGAAAACGCCTGTTTTGGGACTCTGCACAGAAAGGGTTTGCAGACTGCTGAATCCACACACGGGTTTAACTCTGGAAGTTGAGTGCACACATTGACAACCGTTCTGTTAGATAGCTGCGTTTTGGATTTAGAAGCAGATATTTCCCTGTGCTTACTGCTGTTTCTTCCATATGCCGGTAATGGGCTGAAAACGCCTGTTTTGGGACTCTGCAGAGAAAGGGTTTGCAGACTGCTGAATCCACACACGGGTTTAACTCTGGAAGTTGAGTGCACACATTGACAACCGTTCTGTTAGATAGCTGCGTTTTGGATTTAGAAGCAGATATTTCCCTGTGCTTACTGCTGTTTCTTCCATATGCCGGTAATGG
Source organism: Aotus nancymaae (assembly GCF_030222135.1). Lineage (NCBI taxonomy): Eukaryota > Metazoa > Chordata > Mammalia > Primates > Aotidae > Aotus > Aotus nancymaae. The sequence goes on along the minus strand of NW_026988829.1, from coordinate 254,373 downwards.
GCTGTAAACGCCTGTTTTGGGACTCTGCACAGAAAGGGTTTGCAGACTGCTGAATCCACACACGGGTTTAACTCTGGAAGTTGAGTGCACACATTGACAACCGTTCTGTTAGATAGCTGCGTATTGGATTTAGAAGCAGATATTTCCCTGTGCTTACTGCTGTTTCTTCCATATGCCGGTAATGGGCTGAAAACGCCTGTTTTGGGACTCTGCAGAGAAAGTGTTTGCAGACTGCTGAATCCACACACGGGTTTAACTCTGGAAGTTGAGTGCACACATTGACAACCGTTCTGTTAGATAGCTGCGTTTTGGATTTAGAAGCAGATATTTCCCTGTGCTTACTGCTATTTCTTCCATATGCCGGTAATGGGCTGAAAACGCCTGTTTTGGGACTCTGCAGAGAAAGTGTTTGCGGACTGCTGAATCCACACACGGGTTTAACTCTGGAAGTTGAGTGCACACATTGACAACCGTTCTGTTAGATAGCTGCGTTTTGGATTTAGAAGCAGATATTTCCCTGTGCTTACTGCTGTTTCTTCCATATGCCGGTAATGGGCTGAAAACGCCTGTTTTGGGACTCTGCAGAGAAAGTGTTTGCAGACTGCTGAATCCACACACGGGTTTAACTCTGGAAGTTGAGTGCACACATTGACAACCGTTCTGTTAGATAGCTGCGTTTTGGATTTAGAAGCAGATATTTCCCTGTGCTTACTGCTGTTTCTTCCATATGCCGGTAATGGGCTGAAAACGCCTGTTTTGGGACTCTGCAGAGAAAGTGTTTGCAGACTGCTGAATCCACACACGGGTTTAACTCTGGAAGTTGAGTGCAGACATTGACAACCGTTCTGTTAGATAGCTGCATTTTGGATTTAGAAGCAGATATTTCCCTGGGCTTACTGCTGTTTCTTCCATATGCTGGTAAAGGGCTGAAAACGCCTGTTTTGGGACTCTGCAGAGAAAGTGTTTGCAGACTGCTGAATCCACACACGGGTTTAACTCTGGAAGTTGAGTGCACACATTGACAACCGTTCTGTTAGATAGCTGCGTTTTGGATTTAGAAGCAGATATTTCCCTGTGCTTACTGCTGTTTCTTCCATATGCCGGTAATGGGCTGAAAACGCCTGTTTTGGGACTTTGCAGAGAAAGTGTTTGCAGACTGCTGAATCCACACACGGGTTTAACTCTGGAAGTTGAGTGCACACATTGACAACCGTTCTGTTAGATAGCTGCGTTTTGGATTTAGAAGCAGATATTTCCCTGTGCTTACTGCTGTTTCTTCCATATGCCGGTAATGGGCTGAAAACGCCTGTTTTGGGACTCTGCACAGAAAGGGTTTGCAGACTGCTGAATCCACACACGGGTTTAACTCTGGAAGTTGAGTGCACACATTGACAACCGTTCTGTTAGATAGGTGCGTTTTGGATTTAGAAGCAGATATTTCCCTGTGCTTACTGCTGTTTCTTCCATATGCCGGTAATGGGCTGAAAACGTCTGTTTTGGGACTCTGCACAGAAAGGGTTTGCAGACTGCTGAATCCACACACGGCTTTAACTCTGGAAGTTGAGTGCACACATTGACAACCGTTCTGTTAGATAGCTGCGTTTTGGATTTAGAAGCAGATATTTCCCTGTGCTTACTGCTGTTTCTTCCATATGCCGGTAATGGGCTGAAAACGCCTGTTTTGGGACTCTGCACAGAAAGGGTTTGCAGACTGCTGAATCCACACACCGGTTTAACTCTGGAACTTGAGTGCACACATTGACAACCGTTCTGTTAGATAGCTGCGTTTTGGATTTAGAAGCAGATATTTCCCTGTGCTTACTGCTGTTTCTTCCATATGCCGGTAATGGGCTGAAAACGCCTGTTTTGGGACTCTGCACAGAAAGGGTTTGCAGACTGCTGAATCCACACACCGGTTTAACTCTGGATGTTGAGTGCACACATTGAAAACCGTTCTGTTAGATAGCTGCGTTTTGGATTTAGAAGCAGATATTTCCCTGTGCTTACTGCTGTTTCTTCCATATGCCGGTAATTGGCTGAAAACGCCTGTTTTGGGACTCTGCACAGAAAGGGTTTGCAGACTGCTGAATCCACACACGGGTTTAACTCTGGAAGTTGAGTGCACACATTGACAACCGTTCTGTTAGATAGCTGCGTTTTGGATTTAGAAGCAGATATTTCCCTGTGCTTACTGCTGTTTCTTCCATATGCCGGTAATGGGCTGAAAACGCCTGTTTTGGGACTCTGCACAGAAAGGGTTTGCAGACTGCTGAATCCACACACGGGTTTAACTCTGGAAGTTGAGTGCACACATTGACAACCGTTCTGTTAGATAGGTGCGTTTTGGATTTAGAAGCAGATATTTCCCTGTGCTTACTGCTGTTTCTTCCATATGCCGGTAATGGGCTGAAAACGTCTGTTTTGGGACTCTGCACAGAAAGGGTTTGCAGACTGCTGAATCCACACACGGCTTTAACTCTGGAAGTTGAGTGCACACATTGACAACCGTTCTGTTAGATAGCTGCGTTTTGGATTTAGAAGCAGATATTTCCCTGTGCTTACTGCTGTTTCTTCCATATGCCGGTAATGGGCTGAAAACGCCTGTTTTGGGACTCTGCACAGAAAGGGTTTGCAGACTGCTGAATCCACACACCGGTTTAACTCTGGAACTTGAGTGCACACATTGACAACCGTTCTGTTAGATAGCTGCGTTTTGGATTTAGAAGCAGATATTTCCCTGTGCTTACTGCTGTTTCTTCCATATGCCGGTAATGGGCTGAAAACGCCTGTTTTGGGACTCTGCACAGAAAGGGTTTGCAGACTGCTGAATCCACACACCGGTTTAACTCTGGATGTTGAGTGCACACATTGAAAACCGTTCTGTTAGATAGCTGCGTTTTGGATTTAGAAGCAGATATTTCCCTGTGCTTACTGCTGTTTCTTCCATATGCCGGTAATTGGCTGAAAACGCCTGTTTTGGGACTCTGCACAGAAAGGGTTTGCAGACTGCTGAATCCACACACGGGTTTAACTCTGGAAGTTGAGTGCACACATTGACAACCGTTCTGTTAGATAGCTGCGTTTTGGATTTAGAAGCAGATATTTCCCTGTGCTTACTGCTGTTTCTTCCATATGCCGGTAATGGGCTGAAAACGCCTGTTTTGGGACTCTGCACAGAAAGGGTTTGCAGACTGCTGAATCCACACACGGGTTTAACTCTGGAAGTTGAGTGCACACATTGACAACCGTTCTGTTAGATAGCTGCGTTTTGGATTTAGAAGCAGATATTTCCCTGTGCTTACTGCTGTTTCTTCCATATGCCGGTAATGGGCTGAAAACGCCTGTTTTGTGACTCTGCAGAGAAAGGGTTTGCAGACTGCTGAATCCACACACGGGTTTAACTCTGGAAGTTGAGTGCACACATTGACAACCGTTCTGTTAGATAGCTGCGTTTTGCATTTAGAAGCAGATATTTCCCTGTGCTTACTGCTGTTTCTTCCATATGCCGGTAATGGGCTGAAAACGCCTGTTTTGGGACTCTGCAGAGAAAGTGTTTGCAGACTGCTGAATCCACACACGGTTTTAACTCTGGAAGTTGAGTGCACACATTGACAACCGTTCTGTTATATAGCTGCGTTTTGGATTTAGAAGCAGATATTTCCCTGGGCTTACTGCTGTTTCTTCCATATGCTGGTAAAGGGCTGAAAACGCCTGTTTTGGGACTCTGCAGAGAAAGTGTTTGCAGACTGCTGAATCCACACACGGGTTTAACTCTGGAAGTTGAGTGCACACATTGACAACCGTTCTGTTAGATAGCTGCGTTTTGGATTTAGAAGCAGATATTTCCCTGTGCTTACTGCTGTTTCTTCCATATGCCGGTAATGGGCTGAAAACGCCTGTTTTGGGACTCTGCACAGAAAGGGTTTGCAGACTGCTGAATCCACACACGGGTTTAACTCTGGAAGTTGAGTGCACACATTGACAACCGTTCTGTTAGATAGCTGCGTTTTGGATTTAGAAGCAGATATTTCCCTGTGCTTACTGCTGTTTCTTCCATATGCCGGTAATGGGCTGAAAACGCCTGTTTTGTGACTCTGCAGAGAAAGGGTTTGCAGACTGCTGAATCTACACACGGGTTTAACTCTGGAAGTTGAGTGCACACATTGACAACCGTTCTGTTAGATAGCTGCGTTTTGCATTTAGAAGCAGATATTTCCCTGTGCTTACTGCTGTTTCTTCCATATGCCGGTAATGGGCTGAAAACGCCTGTTTTGGGACTCTGCAGAGAAAGTGTTTGCAGACTGCTGAATCCACACACGGTTTTAACTCTGGAAGTTGAGTGCACACATTGACAACCGTTCTGTTATATAGCTGCGTTTTGGATTTAGAAGCAGATATTTCCCTGGGCTTACTGCTGTTTCTTCCATATGCTGGTAAAGGGCTGAAAACGCCTGTTTTGGGACTCTGCAGAGAAAGTGTTTGCAGACTGCTGAATCCACACACGGGTTTAACTCTGGAAGTTGAGTGCACACATTGACAACCGTTCTGTTAGATAGCTGCGTTTTGGATTTAGAAGCAGATATTTCCCTGTGCTTACTGCTGTTTCTTCCATATGCCGGTAATGGGCTGAAAACGCCTGTTTTGGGACTCTGCACAGAAAGGGTTTGCAGACTGCTGAATCCACACACCGGTTTAACTCTGGAACTTGAGTGCACACATTGACAACCGTTCTGTTAGATAGCTGCGTTTTGGATTTAGAAGCAGATATTTCCCTGTGCTTACTGCTGTTTCTTCCATATGCCGGTAATGGGCTGAAAACGCCTGTTTTGGGACTCTGCAGAGAAAGTGTTTGCAGACCGCTGAATCGACACACGGGTTTAACTCTGGAAGTTGAGTGCACACATTGACAACCGTTCTGTTAGATAGCTGCGTTTTGTATTTAGAAGCAGATATTTCCCTGTGCTTACTGCTATTTCTTCCATATGCCGGTAATGGGCTGAAAACGCCTGTTTTGGGACTCTGCAGAGAAAGTGTTTGCGGACTGCTGAATCCACACACGGGTTTAACTCTGGAAGTTGAGTGCACAAATTGACAACCGTTCTGTTAGATAGCTGCGTTTTGGATTTAGAAGCAGATATTTCCCTGTGCTTACTGCTGTTTCTTCCATATGCCGGTAATGGGCTGAAAACGCCTGTTTTGGGACTCTGCAGAGAATGTGTTTGCAGACTGCTGAATCCACACACTGGTTTAACTCTGGAAGTTGAGTGCACACATTGACAACCGTTCTGTTAGATAGCTGCGTTTTGGATTTAGAAGCAGATATTTCCCTGTGCTTACTGCTGTTTCTTCCATATGCCGGTAATGGGCTGAAAACGCCTGTTTTGGGACTCTGCACAGAAAGGGTTTGCAGACTGCTGAATCCACACACGGGTTTAACTCTGGAAGTTGAGTGCACACATTGACAACCGTTCTGTTAGATAGCTGCGTTTTGGATTTAGAAGCAGATATTTCCCTGTGCTTACTGCTGTTTCTTCCATATGCCGGTAATGGGCTGAAAACGCCTGTTTTGGGACTCTGCAGAGAAAGGATTTGCAGACTGCTGAATCCACACACGGGTTTAACTCTGGAAGTTGAGTGCACACATTGACAACCGTTCTGTTAGATAGCTGCGTTTTGGATTTAGAAGCAGATATTTCCCTGTGCTTACTGCTGTTTCTTCCATATGCCGGTAATGGGCTGAAAACGCCTGTTTTGGGACTCTGCACAGAAAGGGTTTGCAGACTGCTGAATCCACACACGGGTTTAACTCTGGAAGTTGAGTGCACACATTGACAACCGTTCTGTTAGATAGCTGCGTTTTGGATTTAGAAGCAGATATTTCCCTGTGCTTACTGCTGTTTCTTCCATATGCCGGTAATGGGCTGAAAACGCCTGTTTTGGGACACTGCAGAGAAAGTGTTTGCAGACTGCTGAATCGACACACGGGTTTAACTCTGGAAGTTGAGTGCATACATTGACAACCGTTCTGTTAGATAGCTGCGTTTTGGATTTAGAAGCAGATATTTCCCTGTGCTTACTGCTATTTCTTCCATATGCTGGTAATGGGCTGAAAACGCCTGTTTTGGGACTCTGCAGAGAAAGTGTTTGCGGACTGCTGAATCCACACACGGGTTTAACTCTGGAAGTTGAGTGCACACATTGACAACCGTTCTGTTAGATAGCTGCGTTTTGGATTTAGAAGCAGATATTTCCCTGTGCTTACTGCTGTTTCTTCCATATGCCGGTAATGGGCTGAAAACGCCTGTTTTGGGACTCTGCAGAGAATGTGTTTGCAGACTGCTGAATCCACACACTGGTTTAACTCTGGAAGTTGAGTGCACACATTGACAACCGTTCTGTTAGATAGCTGCGTTTTGGATTTAGAAGCAGATATTTCCCTGTGCTTACTGCTGTTTCTTCCATATGCCGGTAATGGGCTGAAAACGCCTGTTTTGGGACTCTGCAGAGAAAGTGTTTGCAGACTGCTGAATCCACACACGGGTTTAACTCTGGAAGTTGAGTGCACACATTGACAACCGTTCTGTTAGATAGCTGCGTTTTGGATTTAGAAGCAGATATTTCCCTGTGCTTACTGCTGTTTCTTCCATATGCCGGTAATGGGCTGAAAACGCCTGTTTTGGGACTCTGCAGAGAAAGTGTTTGCAGACTGCTGAATCCACACACGGGTTTAACTCTGGAAGTTGAGTGCACACATTGACAACCGTTCTGTTAGATAGCTGCGTTTTGGATTTAGAAGCAGATATTTCCCTGTGCTTACTGCTGTTTCTTCCATATGCCGGTAATGGGCTGAAAACGCCTGTTTTGGGACTCTGCACAGAAAGGGTTTGCAGACTGCTGAATCCACACACGGGTTTAACTCTGGAAGTTGAGTGCACACATTGACAACCGTTCTGTTAGATAGCTGCGTTTTGGATTTAGAAGCAGATATTTCCCTGTGCTTACTGCTGTTTCTTCCATATGCCGGTAATGGGCTGAAAACGCCTGTTTTGGGACTCTGCACAGAAAGGGTTTGCAGACTGCTGAATCCACACACGGGTTTAACTCTGGAAGTTGAGTGCACACATTGACAACCGTTCTGTTAGATAGCTGCGTATTGGATTTAGAAGCAGATATTTCCCTGTGCTTACTGCTGTTTCTTCCATATGCCGGTAATGGGCTGAAAACGCCTGTTTTGGGACTCTGCAGAGAAAGTGTTTGCAGACTGCTGAATCCACACACGGGTTTAACTCTGGAAGTTGAGTGCACACATTGACAACCGTTCTGTTAGATAGCTGCGTTTTGGATTTAGAAGCAGATATTTCCCTGTGCTTACTGCTATTTCTTCCATATGCCGGTAATGGGCTGAAAACGCCTGTTTTGGGACTCTGCACAGAAAGGGTTTGCAGACTGCTGAATCCACACACGGGTTTAACTCTGGAAGTTGAGTGCACACATTGACAACCGTTCTGTTAGATAGCTGCGTTTTGGATTTAGAAGCAGATATTTCCCTGTGCTTACTGCTGTTTCTTCCATATGCCGGTAATGGGCTGAAAACGCCTGTTTTGGGACTCTGCAGAGAAAGTGTTTGCAGACTGCTGAATCCACACACGGGTTTAACTCTGGAAGTTGAGTGCACACATTGACAACCGTTCTGTTAGATAGCTGCGTATTGGATTTAGAAGCAGATATTTCCCTGTGCTTACTGCTGTTTTTTCCATATGCCGGTAATGGGCTGAAAACGCCTGTTTTGGGACTCTGCAGAGAAAGTGTTTGCAGACTGCTGAATCCACACACGGGTTTAACTCTGGAAGTTGAGTGCAGACATTGACAACCGTTCTGTTAGATAGCTGCGTTTTGGATTTAGAAGCAGATATTTCCCTGGGCTTACTGCTGTTTCTTCCATATGCTGGTAAAGGGCTGAAAACGCCTGTTTTGGGACTCTGCAGAGAAAGTGTTTGCAGACTGCTGAATCCACACACGGGTTTAACTCTGGAAGTTGAGTGCACACATTGACAACCGTTCTGTTAGATAGCTGCGTTTTGGATTTAGAAGCAGATATTTCCCTGTGCTTACTGCTGTTTCTTCCATATGCCGGTAATGGGCTGAAAACGCCTGTTTTGGGACTTTGCAGAGAAAGTGTTTGCAGACTGCTGAATCCACACACGGGTTTAACTCTGGAAGTTGAGTGCACACATTGACAACCGTTCTGTTAGATAGCTGCGTTTTGGATTTAGAAGCAGATATTTCCCTGTGCTTACTGCTGTTTCTTCAATATGCCGGTAATGGGCTGAAAACGCCTGTTTTGGGACTCTGCAGAGAAAGTGTTTGCAGACTGCTGAATCCACACACGGGTTTAACTCTGGAAGTTGAGTGCACACATTGACAACCGTTCTGTTAGATAGGTGCGTTTTGGATTTAGAAGCAGATATTTCGCTGTGCTTACTGCTCTTTCTTCCATATGCCGGTAATGGACTGAAAACGTCTGTTTTGGGACTCTGCACAGAAAGGGTTTGCAGACTGCTGAATCCACACACGGCTTTAACTCTGGAAGTTGAGTGCACACATTGACAACCGTTCTGTTAGATAGCTGCGTTTTGGATTTAGAAGCAGATATTTCCCTGTGCTTACTGCTGTTTCTTCCATATGCCGGTAATGGTCTGAAAACGCCTGTTTTGGGACTCTGCACAGAAAGGGTTTGCAGACTGCTGAATCCACACACCGGTTTAACTCTGGAACTTGAGTGCACACATTGACAACCGTTCTGTTAGATAGCTGCGTTTTGGATTTAGAAGCAGATATTTCCCTGTGCTTACTGCTGCTTCTTCCATATGCCGGTAATGGGCTGAAAACGCCTGTTTTGGGACTCTGCACAGAAAGGGTTTGCAGACTGCTGAATCCACACACCGGTTTAACTCTGTAAATTGAGTGAACACCTTGACAACCGTTCTGTTAGATAGCTGCGTTTTGGATTTAGAAGCAGATATTTCCCTGTGCTTACTGCTGTTTCTTCCCTATGCCGGTAATGGGCTGAAAACGCCTGTTTTGGGACTCTGCAGAGAAAGTGTTTGCAGATTGCTGAATCCACACACGGGTTTAACTCTGGATGTTGAGTGCACACATTGAAAACCGTTCTGTTAGATAGCTGCGTTTTGGATTTAGAAGCAGATATTTCCCTGTGCTTACTGCTGTTTCTTCCATATGCCGGTAATTGGCTGAAAACGCCTGTTTTGGGACTCTGCACAGAAAGGGTTTGCAGACTGCTGAATCCACACACGGGTTTAACTCTGGAAGTTGAGTGCACACATTGACAACCGTTCTGTTAGATAGCTGCGTTTTGGATTTAGAAGCAGATATTTCCCTGTGCTTACTGCTGTTTCTTCCATATGCCGGTAATGGGCTGAAAACGCCTGTTTTGGGACTCTGCACAGAAAGGGTTTGCAGACTGCTGAATCCACACACGGGTTTAACTCTGGAAGTTGAGTGCACACATTGACAACCGTTCTGTTAGATAGCTGCGTTTTGGATTTAGAAGCAGATATTTCCCTGTGCTTACTGCTGTTTCTTCCATATGCCGGTAATGGGCTGAAAACGCCTGTTTTGTGACTCTGCAGAGAAAGGGTTTGCAGACTGCTGAATCCACACACGGGTTTAACTCTGGAAGTTGAGTGCACACATTGACAACCGTTCTGTTAGATAGCTGCGTTTTGCATTTAGAAGCAGATATTTCCCTGTGCTTACTGCTGTTTCTTCCATATGCCGGTAATGGGCTGAAAACGCCTGTTTTGGGACTCTGCAGAGAAAGGGTTTGCAGACTGCTGAATCCACACACGGGTTTAACTCTGGAAGTTGAGTGCACACATTGACAACCGTTCTGTTAGATAGCTGCGTTTTGGATTTAGAAGCAGATATTTCCCTGTGCTTACTGCTGTTTCTTCCATATGCCGGTAATGGGCTGAAAACGCCTGTTTTGGGACTCTGCACAGAAAGGGTTTGCAGACTGCTGAATCCACACACGGGTTTAACTCTGGAAGTTGAGTGCACACATTGACAACCGTTCTGTTAGATAGCTGCGTTTTGGATTTAGAAGCAGATATTTCCCTGTGCTTACTGCTGTTTCTTCCATATGCCGGTAATGGGCTGAAAACGCCTGTTTTGGGACTTTGCAGAAAAAGTGTTTGCAGACTGCTGAATCCACACACGGGTTTAACTCTGGAAGTTGAGTGCACACATTGACAACCGTTCTGTTAGATAGCTGCGTTTTGGATTTAGAAGCAGATATTTCCCTGTGCTTACTGCTGTTTCTTCCATATGCCGGTAATGGGCTGAAAACGCCTGTTTTGGGACTCTGCAGAGAAAGGGTTTGCAGACTGCTGAATCCACACACGGGTTTAACTCTGGAAGTTGAGTGCACACATTGACAACCGTTCTGTTAGATAGCTGCGTTTTGGATTTAGAAGCAGATATTTCCCTGTGCTTACTGCTGTTTCTTCCATATGCCGGTAATGGGCTGAAAACGTCTGTTTTCGGACTCTGCACAGAAAGGGTTTGCAGACTGCTGAATCCACACACGACTTTAACTCTGGAAGTGGAGTGCTCACATTGACAACCGTTCTGTTAGATAGCTGCGTTTTGGATTTAGAAGCAGATATTTCCCTGTGCTTACTGCTGTTTCTTCCATATGCCGGTAATGGGCTGAAAACGCCTGTTTTGGGACTCTGCAGAGAAAGTGTTTGCAGACTGCTGAATCCACACACGGTTTTAACTCTGGAAGTTGAGTGCACACATTGACAACCGTTCTGTTATATAGCTGCGTTTTGGATTTAGAAGCAGATATTTCCCTGGGCTTACTGCTGTTTCTTCCATATGCTGGTAAAGGGCTGAAAACGCCTGTTTTGGGACTCTGCAGAGAAAGTGTTTGCAGACTGCTGAATCCACACACGGGTTTAACTCTGGAAGTTGAGTGCACACATTGACAACCGTTCTGTTAGATAGCTGCGTTTTGGATTTAGAAGCAGATATTTCCCTGTGCTTACTGCTGTTTCTTCCATATGCCGGTAATGGGCTGAAAACGCCTGTTTTGGGACTCTGCACAGAAAGGGTTTGCAGACTGCTGAATCCACACACGGGTTTAACTCTGGAAGTTGAGTGCACACATTGACAACCGTTCTGTTAGATAGCTGCGTATTGGATTTAGAAGCAGATATTTCCCTGTGCTTACTGCTGTTTCTTCCATATGCCGGTAATGGGCTGAAAACGCCTGTTTTGGGACTCTGCAGAGAAAGTGTTTGCAGACTGCTGAATCGACACACGGGTTTAACTCTGGAAGTTGAGTGCACACATTGACAACCGTTCTGTTAGATAGCTGCGTTTTGGATTTAGAAGCAGATATTTCCCTGTGCTTACTGCTATTTCTTCCATATGCCGGTAATGGGCTGAAAACGCCTGTTTTGGGACTCTGCAGAGAAAGTGTTTGCGGACTGCTGAATCCACACACGGGTTTAACTCTGGAAGTTGAGTGCACACATTGACAACCGTTCTGTTAGATAGCTGCGTTTTGGATTTAGAAGCAGATATTTCCCTGTGCTTACTGCTGTTTCTTCCATATGCCGGTAATGGGCTGAAAACGCCTGTTTTGGGACTCTGCAGAGAATGTGTTTGCAGACTGCTGAATCCACACACTGGTTTAACTCTGGAAGTTGAGTGCACACATTGACAACCGTTCTGTTAGATAGCTGCGTTTTGGATTTAGAAGCAGATATTTCCCTGTGCTTACTGCTGTTTCTTCCATATGCCGGTAATGGGCTGAAAACGCCTGTTTTGGGACTCTGCACAGAAAGGGTTTGCAGACTGCTGAATCCACACACGGGTTTAACTCTGGACGTTGAGTGCACACATTGACAACCGTTCTGTTAGATAGCTGCGTTTTGGATTTAGAAGCAGATATTTTCCTGTGCTTACTGCTATTTCTTCCATATGCCGGTAATGGGCTGAAAACGCCTGTTTTGGGACTCTGCAGAGAAAGTGTTTGCAGACTGCTGAATCCACACACGGGTTTAACTCTGGAAGTTGAGTGCACACATTGACAACCGTTCTGTTAGATAGCTGCGTTTTGGATTTAGAAGCAGATATTTCCCTGTGCTTACTGCTGTTTCTTCCATATGCCGGTAATGGGCTGAAAACGCCTGTTTTGGGACTCTGCACAGAAAGGGTTTGCAGACTGCTGAATCCACACACGGGTTTAACTCTGGAAGTTGAGTGCACACATTGACAACCGTTCTGTTAGATAGCTGCGTTTTGGATTTAGAAGCAGATATTTCCCTGTGCTTACTGCTGTTTCTTCCATATGCCGGTAATGGGCTGAAAACGCCTGTTTTGGGACTCTGCAGAGAAAGGGTTTGCAGACTGCTGAATCCACACACGGGTTTAACTCTGGAAGTTGAGTGCACACATTGACAACCGTTCTGTTAGATAGCTGCGTTTTGGATTTAGAAGCAGATATTTCCCTGTGCTTACTGCTGTTTCTTCCATATGCCGGTAATGGGCTGAAAACGCCTGTTTTGGGACTCTGCAGAGAAAGGGTTTGCAGACTGCTGATTCCACACACGGGTTTAACTCTGGAAGTTGAGTGCACACATTGACAACCGTTCTGTTAGATAGCTGCGTTTTGGATTTAGAAGCAGATATTTCCCTGTGCTTACTGCTGTTTCTTCCATATGCCGGTAATGGGCTGAAAACACCTGTTTTGGGACTCTGCACAGAAAGGGTTTGCAGACTGCTGAATCCACACACGGGTTTAACTCTGGAAGTTGAGTGCACACATTGACAACCGTTCTGTTAGATAGCTGCGTTTTGGATTTAGAAGCAGATATTTCCCTGTGCTTACTGCTGTTTCTTCCATATGCCGGTAATGGGCTGAAAACGCCTGTTTTGGGACTCTGCAGAGAAAGGGTTTGCAGACTGCTGAATCCACACACGGGTTTAACTCTGGAAGTTGAGTGCACACATTGACAACCGTTCTGTTAGATAGCTGCGTTTTGGATTTAGAAGCAGATATTTCCCTGTGCTTACTGCTGTTTCTTCCATATGCCGGTAATGGGCTGAAAACACCTGTTTTGGGACTCTGCACAGAAAGGGTTTGCAGACTGCTGAATCCACACACGGGTTTAACTCTGGAAGTTGAGTGCACACATTGACAACCGTTCTGTTAGATAGCTGCGTTTTGGATTTAGAAGCAGATATTTCCCTGTGCTTACTGCTGTTTCTTCCATATGCCGGTAATGGGCTGAAAACGCCTGTTTTGGGACTCTGCACAGAAAGGGTTTGCAGACTGCTGAATCCACACACGGGTTTAACTCTGGAAGTTGAGTGCACACATTGACAACCGTTCTGTTAGATAGCTGCGTTTTGGATTTAGAAGCAGATATTTCCCTGTGCTTACTGCTGTTTCTTCCATATGCCGGTAATGGGCTGAAAACGCCTGTTTTGGGACTCTGCAGAGAAAGGGTTTGCAGACTGCTGAATCCACACACGGGTTTAACTCTGGAAGTTGAGTGCACACATTGACAACCGTTCTGTTAGATAGCTGCGTTTTGGATTTAGAAGCAGATATTTCCCTGTGCTTACTGCTGTTTCTTCCATATGCCGGTAATGGGCTGAAAACACCTGTTTTGGGACTCTGCACAGAAAGGGTTTGCAGACTGCTGATTCCACACACGGGTTTAACTCTGGAAGTTGAGTGCACACATTGACAACCGTTCTGTTAGATAGCTGCGTTTTGGATTTAGAAGCAGATATTTCCCTGTGCTTACTGCTGTTTCTTCCATATGCCGGTAATGGGCTGAAAACGCCTGTTTTGGGACTCTGCAGAGAAAGTGTTTGCAGACTGCTGAATCCACACACGGGTTTAACTCTGGAAGTTGAGTGCACACATTGACAACCGTTCTGTTAGATAGCTGCGTTTTGGATTTAGAAGCAGATATTTCCCTGGGCTTACTGCTGTTTCTTCCATATGCTGGTAAAGGGCTGAAAACGCCTGTTTTGGGACTCTGCAGAGAAAGTGTTTGCAGACTGCTGAATCCACACACGGGTTTAACTCTGGAAGTTGAGTGCACACATTGACAACCGTTCTGTTAGATAGCTGCGTTTTGGATTTAGAAGCAGATATTTCCCTGTGCTTACTGCTGTTTCTTCCATATGCCGGTAATGGGCTGAAAACGCCTGTTTTGGGACTCTGCACAGAAAGGGTTTGCAGACTGCTGAATACACACGGGTTTAACTCTGGAAGTTGAGTGCACACATTGACAACCGTTCTGTTAGATAGCTGCGTATTGGATTTAGAAGCAGATATTTCCCTGTGCTTACTGCTGTTTCTTCCATATGCCGGTAATGGGCTGAAAACGCCTGTTTTGGGACACTGCAGAGAAAGTGTTTGCAGACTGCTGAATCGACACACGGGTTTAACTCTGGAAGTTGAGTGCACACATTGACAACCGTTCTGTTAGATAGCTGCGTTTTGGATTTAGAAGCAGATATTTCCCTGTGCTTACTGCTATTTCTTCCATATGCCGGTAATGGGCTGAAAACGCCTGTTTTGGGACTCTGCAGAGAAAGTGTTTGCGGACTGCTGAATCCACACACGGGTTTAACTCTGGAAGTTGAGTGCACACATTGACAACCGTTCTGTTAGATAGCTGCGTTTTGGATTTAGAAGCAGATATTTCCCTGTGCTTACTGCTGTTTCTTCCATATGCCGGTAATGGGCTGAAAACGCCTGTTCTGGGACTCTGCAGAGAATGTGTTTGCAGACTGCTGAATCCACACACTGGTTTAACTCTGGAAGTTGAGTGCACACATTGACAACCGTTCTGTTAGATAGCTGCGTTTTGGATTTAGAAGCAGATATTTCCCTGTGCTTACTGCTGTTTCTTCCATATGCCGGTAATGGGCTGAAAACGCCTGTTTTGGGACTCTGCAGAGAAAGTGTTTGCAGACTGCTGAATCCACACACGGGTTTAACTCTGTAAGTTGAGTGCACACATTGACAACCGTTCTGTTAGATAGCTGCGTTTTGGATTTAGAAGCAGATATTTCCCTGTGCTTACTGCTGTTTCTTCCATATGCCGGTAATGGGCTGAAAACGCCTGTTTTGGGACTCTGCACAGAAAGGGTTTGCAGACTGCTGAATCCACACACGGGTTTAACTCTGGAAGTTGAGTGCACACATTGACAACCGTTCTGTTAGATAGCTGCGTTTTGGATTTAGAAGCAGATATTTCCCTGTGCTTACTGCTGTTTCTTCCATATGCCGGTAATGGGCTGAAAACGCCTGTTTTGGGACTCTGCACAGAAAGGGTTTGCAGACTGCTGAATCCACACACGGGTTTAACTCTGGAAGTTGAGTGCACACATTGACAACCGTTCTGTTAGATAGCTGCGTTTTGGATTTAGAAGCAGATATTTCCCTGTGCTTACTGCTGTTTCTTCCATATGCCGGTAATGGGCTGAAAACGCCTGTTTTGGGACTCTGCAGAGAAAGGGTTTGCAGACTGCTGAATCCACACACGGGTTTAACTCTGGAAGTTGAGTGCACACATTGACAACCGTTCTGTTAGATAGCTGCGTTTTGGATTTAGAAGCAGATATTTCCCTGTGCTTACTGCTGTTTCTTCCATATGCCGGTAATGGGCTGAAAACACCTGTTTTGGGACTCTGCACAGAAAGGGTTTGCAGACTGCTGAATCCACACACGGGTTTAACTCTGGAAGTTGAGTGCACACATTGACAACCGTTCTGTTAGATAGCTGCGTTTTGGATTTAGAAGCAGATATTTCCCTGTGCTTACTGCTGTTTCTTCCATATGCCGGTAATGGGCTGAAAACACCTGTTTTGGGACTCTGCACAGAAAGGGTTTGCAGACTGCTGAATCCACACTCGGGTTTAACTCTGGAAGTTGAGTGCAGACATTGACAACCGTTCTGTTAGATAGCTGCGTTTTGGATTTAGAAGCAGATATTTCCCTGTGCTTACTGCTGTTTCTTCCATATGCCGGTAATGGGCTGAAAACGCCTGTTTTGGGACTCTGCAGAGCAAGGGTTTGCAGACTGCTGAATCCACACACGGGTTTAACTCTGGAAGTTGAGTGCACACATTGACAACCGTTCTGTTAGATAGCTGCGTTTTGGATTTAGAAGCAGATATTTCCCTGTGCTTACTGCTGTTTCTTCCATATGCCGGTAATGGGCTGAAAACACCTGTTTTGGGACTCTGCACAGAAAGGGTTTGCAGACTGCTGATTCCACACACGGGTTTAACTCTGGAAGTTGAGTGCACACATTGACAACCGTTCTGTTAGATAGCTGCGTTTTGGATTTAGAAGCAGATATTTCCCTGTGCTTACTGCTGTTTCTTCCATATGCCGGTAATGGGCTGAAAACGCCTGTTTTGGGACTCTGCAGAGAAAGTGTTTGCAGACTGCTGAATCCACACACGGGTTTAACTCTGGAAGTTGAGTGCACACATTGACAACCGTTCTGTTAGATAGCTGCGTTTTGGATTTAGAAGCAGATATTTCCCTGGGCTTACTGCTGTTTCTTCCATATGCTGGTAAAGGGCTGAAAACGCCTGTTTTGGGACTCTGCAGAGAAAGTGTTTGCAGACTGCTGAATCCACACACGGGTTTAACTCTGGAAGTTGAGTGCACACATTGACAACCGTTCTGTTAGATAGCTGCGTTTTGGATTTAGAAGCAGATATTTCCCTGTGCTTACTGCTGTTTCTTCCATATGCCGGTAATGGGCTGAAAACGCCTGTTTTGGGACTCTGCACAGAAAGGGTTTGCAGACTGCTGAATACACACGGGTTTAACTCTGGAAGTTGAGTGCACACATTGACAACCGTTCTGTTAGATAGCTGCGTATTGGATTTAGAAGCAGATATTTCCCTGTGCTTACTGCTGTTTCTTCCATATGCCGGTAATGGGCTGAAAACGCCTGTTTTGGGACACTGCAGAGAAAGTGTTTGCAGACTGCTGAATCGACACACGGGTTTAACTCTGGAAGTTGAGTGCACACATTGACAACCGTTCTGTTAGATAGCTGCGTTTTGGATTTAGAAGCAGATATTTCCCTGTGCTTACTGCTATTTCTTCCATATGCCGGTAATGGGCTGAAAACGCCTGTTTTGGGACTCTGCAGAGAAAGTGTTTGCAGACTGCTGAATCCACACACGGGTTTAACTCTGGAAGTTGAGTGCACACATTGACAACCGTTCTGTTAGATAGCTGCGTTTTGGATTTAGAAGCAGATATTTCCCTGTGCTTACTGCTGTTTCTTCCATATGCCGGTAATGGGCTGAAAACGCCTGTTCTGGGACTCTGCAGAGAATGTGTTTGCAGACTGCTGAATCCACACACTGGTTTAACTCTGGAAGTTGAGTGCACACATTGACAACCGTTCTGTTAGATAGCTGCGTTTTGGATTTAGAAGCAGATATTTCCCTGTGCTTACTGCTGTTTCTTCCATATGCCGGTAATGGGCTGAAAACGCCTGTTTTGGGACTCTGCAGAGAAAGTGTTTGCAGACTGCTGAATCCACACACGGGTTTAACTCTGTAAGTTGAGTGCACACATTGACAACCGTTCTGTTAGATAGCTGCGTTTTGGATTTAGAAGCAGATATTTCCCTGTGCTTACTGCTGTTTCTTCCATATGCCGGTAATGGGCTGAAAACGCCTGTTTTGGGACTCTGCAGAGAAAGTGTTTGCAGACTGCTGAATCCACACACGGGTTTAACTCTGGAAGTTGAGTGCACACATTGACAACCGTTCTGTTAGATAGCTGCGTTTTGGATTTATAAGCAGATATTTCCCTGTGCTTACTGCTGTTTCTTCCATATGCCGGTAATGGGCTGAAAACGCCTGTTTTGGGACTCTGCACAGAAAGGGTTTGCAGACTGCTGAATACACACGGGTTTAACTCTGGAAGTTGAGTGCACACATTGACAACCGTTCTGTTAGATAGCTGCGTTTTGGATTTAGAAGCAGATATTTCCCTGGGCTTACTGCTGTTTCTTCCATATGCCGGTAATGGGCTGAAAACGCCTGTTTTGGGACTCTGCAGAGAAAGGGTTTGCAGACTGCTGAATCCACACACGGGTTTAACTCTGGAAGTTGAGTGCACACATTGACAACCGTTCTGTTAGATAGCTGCGTTTTGGATTTAGAAGCAGATATTTCCCTGTGCTTACTGCTGTTTCTTCCATATGCCGGTAATGGGCTGAAAACGCCTGTTTTGGGACTCTGCAGAGAAAGTGTTTGCAGACTGCTGAATCCACACACGGGTTTAACTCTGGAAGTTGAGTGCACACATTGACAACCGTTCTGTTAGATAGCTGCGTTTTGGATTTAGAAGCAGATATTTCCCTGTGCTTACTGCTGTTTCTTCCATATGCCGGTAATGGGCTGAAAACGCCTGTTTTGGGACTCTGCAGAGAAAGGGTTTGCAGACTGCTGAATCCACACACGGGTTTAACTCTGGAAGTTGAGTGCACACATTGACAACCGTTCTGTTAGATAGCTGCGTTTTGGATTTAGAAGCAGATATTTCCCTCTGCTTACTGCTGTTTCTTCTATATGCCGGTAATGGGGTGAAAACGCCTGTTTTGGGACTCTGCACAGAAAGGGTTTGCAGACTGCTGAATCCACACACGGGTTTAACTCTGGAAGTTGAGTGCACACATTGACAACCGTTCTGTTAGATAGCTGCGTTTTGGATTTAGAAGCAGATATTTCCCTGTGCTTACTGCTGTTTCTTCCATATGCCGGTAATGGGCTGAAAACGCCTGTTTTGGGACTCTGCAGAGAAAGGGTTTGCAGACTGCTGAATCCACACACGGGTTTAACTCTGGAAGTTGAGTGCACACATTGACAACCGTTCTGTTAGATAGCTGCGTTTTGGATTTAGAAGCAGATATTTCCCTGTGCTTACTGCTGTTTCTTCCATATGCCGGTAATGGGCTGAAAACGCCTGTTTTGGGACTCTGCACAGAAAGGGTTTGCAGACTGCTGAATCCACACACGGGTTTAACTCTGGAAGTTGAGTGCACACATTGACAACCGTTCTGTTAGATAGCTGCGTATTGGATTTAGAAGCAGATATTTCCCTGTGCTTACTGCTGTTTCTTCCATATGCCGGTAATGGGCTGAAAACGCCTGTTTTGGGACTCTGCAGAGAAAGGGTTTGCAGACTGCTGAATCCACACACGGGTTTAACTCTGGAAGTTGAGTGCACACATTGACAACCGTTCTGTTAGATAGCTGCGTTTTGGATTTAGAAGCAGATATTTCCCTGTGCTTACTGCTATTTCTTCCATATGCCGGTAATGGGCTGAAAACGCCTGTTTTGGGACTCTGCAGAGAAAGTGTTTGCGGACTGCTGAATCCACACACGGGTTTAACTCTGGAAGTTGAGTGCACACATTGACAACCGTTCTGTTAGATAGCTGCGTTTTGGATTTAGAAGCAGATATTTCCCTGTGCTTACTGCTGTTTCTTCCATATGCCGGTAATGGGCTGAAAACGCCTGTTTTGGGACTCTGCAGAGAAAGGGTTTGCAGACTGCTGAATCCACACACGGGTTTAACTCTGGAAGTTGAGTGCACACATTGACAACCGTTCTGTTAGATAGCTGCGTTTTGGATTTAGAAGCAGATATTTCCCTGTGCTTACTGCTATTTCTTCCATATGCCGGTAATGGGCTGAAAACGCCTGTTTTGGGACTCTGCAGAGAAAGTGTTTGCGGACTGCTGAATCCACACACGGGTTTAACTCTGGAAGTTGAGTGCACACATTGACAACCGTTCTGTTAGATAGCTGCGTTTTGGATTTAGAAGCAGATATTTCCCTGTGCTTACTGCTGTTTCTTCCATATGCCGGTAATGGGCTGAAAACGCCTGTTTTGGGACTCTGCAGAGAAAGGGTTTGCAGACTGCTGAATCCACACACCGGTTTAACTCTGGAAGTTGAGTGCACACATTGACAACCGTTCTGTTAGATAGCTGCGTTTTGGATTTAGAAGCAGATATTTCCCTGTGCTTACTGCTGTTTCTTCCATATGCCGGTAATGGGCTGAAAACGCCTGTTTTGGGACTCTGCAGAGAAAGTGTTTGCAGACTGCTGAATCCACACACGGGTTTAACTCTGGAAGTTGAGTGCACACATTGACAACCGTTCTGTTAGATAGCTGCGTTTTGGATTTAGAAGCAGATATTTCCCTGTGCTTACTGCTGTTTCTTCCATATGCCGGTAATGGGCTGAAAACGCCTGTTTTGGGACTCTGCAGAGAAAGGGTTTGCAGACTGCTGAATCCACACACGGGTTTAACTCTGGAAGTTGAGTGCACACATTGACAACCGTTCTGTTAGATAGCTGCGTTTTGGATTTAGAAGCAGATATTTCCCTCTGCTTACTGCTGTTTCTTCTATATGCCGGTAATGGGCTGAAAACGCCTGTTTTGGGACTCTGCACAGAAAGGGTTTGCAGACTGCTGAATCCACACACGGGTTTAACTCTGGAAGTTGAGTGCACACATTGACAACCGTTCTGTTAGATAGCTGCGTTTTGGATTTAGAAGCAGATATTTCCCTGTGCTTACTGCTGTTTCTTCCATATGCCGGTAATGGGCTGAAAACGCCTGTTTTGGGACTCTGCAGAGAAAGGGTTTGCAGACTGCTGAATCCACACACGGGTTTAACTCTGGAAGTTGAGTGCACACATTGACAACCGTTCTGTTAGATAGCTGCGTTTTGGATTTAGAAGCAGATATTTCCCTGTGCTTACTGCTGTTTCTTCCATATGCCGGTAATGGGCTGAAAACGCCTGTTTTGGGACTCTGCACAGAAAGGGTTTGCAGACTGCTGAATCCACACACGGGTTTAACTCTGGAAGTTGAGTGCACACATTGACAACCGTTCTGTTAGATAGCTGCGTATTGGATTTAGAAGCAGATATTTCCCTGTGCTTACTGCTGTTTCTTCCATATGCCGGTAAAGGGCTGAAAACGCCTGTTTTGGGACTCTGCAGAGAAAGGGTTTGCAGACTGCTGAATCCACACACGGGTTTAACTCTGGAAGTTGAGTGCACACATTGACAACCGTTCTGTTAGATAGCTGCGTTTTGGATTTAGAAGCAGATATTTCCCTGTGCTTACTGCTATTTCTTCCATATGCCGGTAATGGGCTGAAAACGCCTGTTTTGGGACTCTGCAGAGAAAGTGTTTGCGGACTGCTGAATCCACACACGGGTTTAACTCTGGAAGTTGAGTGCACACATTGACAACCGTTCTGTTAGATAGCTGCGTTTTGGATTTAGAAGCAGATATTTCCCTGTGCTTACTGCTGTTTCTTCCATATGCCGGTAATGGGCTGAAAACCCCTGTTTTGGGACTCTGCAGAGAAAGTGTTTGCAGACTGCTGAATCCACACACGGGTTTAACTCTGGAAGTTGAGTGCACACATTGACAACCGTTCTGTTAGATAGCTACGTATTGGATTTAGAAGCAGATATTTCCCTGTGCTTACTGCTGTTTCTTCCATATGCCGGTAATGGGCTGAAAACGCCTGTTTTGGGACTCTGCACAGAAAGGGTTTGCAGACTGCTGAATCCACACACGGGTTTAACTCTGGAAGTTGAGTGCACACATTGACAACCGTTCTGTTAGATAGCTGCGTTTTGGATTTAGAAGCAGATATTTCCCTGTGCTTACTGCTGTTTCTTCCATATGCCGGTAATGGGCTGAAAACGCCTGTTTTGGGACTTTGCAGAGAAAGTGTTTGCAGACTGCTGAATCCACACACGGGTTTAACTCTGGAAGTTGAGTGCACACATTGACAACCGTTCTGTTAGATAGCTGCGTTTTGGATTTAGAAGCAGATATTTCCCTGTGCTTACTGCTGTTTCTTCCATATGCCGGTAATGGGCTGAAAACGCCTGTTTTGGGACTCTGCAGAGAAAGTGTTTGCAGACTGCTGAATCCACACACGGGTTTAACTCTGGAAGTTGAGTGCACACATTGACAACCGTTCTGTTAGATAGCTGCGTTTTGGATTTAGAAGCAGATATTTCCCTGTGCTTACTGCTGTTTCTTCCATATGCCGGTAATGGGCTGAAAACGTCTGTTTTGGGACTCTGCACAGAAAGGGTTTGCAGACTCCTGAATCCACACACGGGTTTAACTCTGGAAGTGGAGTGCACACATTGACAACCGTTCTGTTAGATAGCTGCGTTTTGGATTTAGAATCAGATATTTCCCTGTGCTTACTGCTGTTTCTTCCATATGCCGGTAATGGGCTGAAAACGCCTGTTTTGGGACTCTGCAGAGAAAGTGTTTGCAGACTGCTGAATCCACACACGGTTTTAACTCTGGAAGTTGAGTGCACACATTGACAACCGTTCTGTTATATAGCTGCGTTTTGGATTTAGAAGCAGATATTTCCCTGGGCTTACTGCTGTTTCTTCCATATGCTGGTAAAGGGCTGAAAACGCCTGTTTTGGGACTCTGCAGAGAAAGTGTTTGCAGAATGCTGAATCCACACACGGGTTTAACTCTGGAAGTTGAGTGCACACATTGACAACCGTTCTGTTAGATAGCTGCGTTTTGGATTTAGAAGCAGATATTTCCCTGTGCTTACTGCTGTTTCTTCCATATGCCGGTAATGGGCTGAAAACGCCTGTTTTGGGACTCTGCACAGAAAGGGTTTGCAGACTGCTGAATCCACACACGGGTTTAACTCTGGAAGTTGAGTGCACACATTGACAACCGTTCTGTTAGATAGCTGCGTATTGGATTTAGAAGCAGATATTTCCCTGTGCTTACTGCTGTTTCTTCCATATGCCGGTAATGGGCTGAAAACGCCTGTTTTGGGACTCTGCAGAGAAAGTGTTTGCAGACTGCTGAATCGACACACGGGTTTAACTCTGGAAGTTGAGTGCACACATTGACAACCGTTCTGTTAGATAGCTGCGTTTTGGATTTAGAAGCAGATATTTCCCTGTGCTTACTGCTGTTTCTTCCATATGCCGGTAATGGGCTGAAAACGCCTGTTTTGGGACTCTGCAGAGAAAGTGTTTGCGGACTGCTGAATCCACACACGGGTTTAACTCTGGAAGTTGAGTGCACACATTGACAACCGTTCTGTTAGATAGCTGCGTTTTGGATTTAGAAGCAGATATTTCCCTGTGCTTACTGCTGTTTCTTCCATATGCCGGTAATGGGCTGAAAACGCCTGTTTTGGGACTCTGCAGAGAATGTGTTTGCAGACTGCTGAATCCACACACTGGTTTAACTCTGGAAGTTGAGTGCACACATTGACAACCGTTCTGTTAGATAGCTGCGTTTTGGATTTAGAAGCAGATATTTCCCTGTGCTTACTGCTGTTTCTTCCATATGCCGGTAATGGGCTGAAAACGCCTGTTTTGGGACTCTGCAGAGAAAGGGTTTGCAGACTGCTGAATCCACACACGGGTTTAACTCTGGAAGTTGAGTGCACACATTGACAACTGTTCTGTTAGATAGCTGCGTTTTGGATTTAGAAGCAGATATTTCCCTGTGCTTACTGCTGTTTCTTCCATATGCCGGTAATGGGCTGAAAACGCCTGTTTTGGGACTCTGCAGAGAAAGGGTTTGCAGACTGCTGAATCCACACACGGGTTTAACTCTGGAAGTTGAGTGCACACATTGACAACCGTTCTGTTAGATAGCTGCGTTTTGGATTTAGAAGCAGATATTTCCCTGTGCTTACTGCTGTTTCTTCCATATGCCGGTAATGGGCTGAAAACACCTGTTTTGGGACTCTGCACAGAAAGGGTTTGCAGACTGCTGAATCCACACACGGGTTTAACTCTGGAAGTTGAGTGCACACATTGACAACCGTTCTGTTAGATAGCTGCGTTTTGGATTTAGAAGCAGATATTTCCCTGTGCTTACTGCTGTTTCTTCCATATGCCGGTAATGGGCTGAAAACGCCTGTTTTGGGACTCTGCAGAGAAAGTGTTTGCAGACTGCTGAATCCACACACGGGTTTAACTCTGGAAGTTGAGTGCACACATTGACAACCGTTCTGTTAGATAGCTGCGTTTTGGATTTAGAAGCAGATATTTCCCTGGGCTTACTGCTGTTTCTTCCATATGCTGGTAAAGGGCTGAAAACGCCTGTTTTGGGACTCTGCAGAGAAAGTGTTTGCAGACTGCTGAATCCACACACGGGTTTAACTCTGGAAGTTGAGTGCACACATTGACAACCGTTCTGTTAGATAGCTGCGTTTTGGATTTAGAAGCAGATATTTCCCTGTGCTTACTGCTGTTTCTTCCATATGCCGGTAATGGGCTGAAAACGCCTGTTTTGGGACTCTGCACAGAAAGGGTTTGCAGACTGCTGAATCCACACACGGGTTTAACTCTGGAAGTTGAGTGCACACATTGACAACCGTTCTGTTAGATAGCTGCGTATTGGATTTAGAAGCAGATATTTCCCTGTGCTTACTGCTGTTTCTTCCATATGCCGGTAATGGGCTGAAAACGCCTGTTTTGGGACACTGCAGAGAAAGTGTTTGCAGACTGCTGAATCGACACACGGGTTTAACTCTGGAAGTTGAGTGCACACATTGACAACCGTTCTGTTAGATAGCTGCGTTTTGGATTTAGAAGCAGATATTTCCCTGTGCTTACTGCTATTTCTTCCATATGCCGGTAATGGGCTGAAAACGCCTGTTTTGGGACTCTGCAGAGAAAGTGTTTGCGGACTGCTGAATCCACACACGGGTTTAACTCTGGAAGTTGAGTGCACACATTGACAACCGTTCTGTTAGATAGCTGCGTTTTGGATTTAGAAGCAGATATTTCCCTGTGCTTACTGCTGTTTCTTCCATATGCCGGTAATGGGCTGAAAACGCCTGTTTTGGGACTCTGCAGAGAATGTGTTTGCAGACTGCTGAATCCACACACTGGTTTAACTCTGGAAGTTGAGTGCACACATTGACAACCGTTCTGTTAGATAGCTGCGTTTTGGATTTAGAAGCAGATATTTCCCTGTGCTTACTGCTGTTTCTTCCATATGCCGGTAATGGGCTGAAAACGCCTGTTTTGGGACTCTGCAGAGAAAGTGTTTGCAGACTGCTGAATCCACACACGGGTTTAACTCTGGAAGTTGAGTGCACACATTGACAACCGTTCTGTTAGATAGCTGCGTTTTGGATTTAGAAGCAGATATTTCCCTGTGCTTACTGCTGTTTCTTCCATATGCCGGTAATGGGCTGAAAACGCCTGTTTTGGGACTCTGCAGAGAAAGTGTTTGCAGACTGCTGAATCCACACACGGGTTTAACTCTGGAAGATGAGTGCACACATTGACAACCGTTCTGTTAGATAGCTGCGTTTTGGATTTAGAAGCAGATATTTCCCTGTGCTTACTGCTGTTTCTTCCATATGCCGGTAATGGGCTGAAAACGCCTGTTTTGGGACTCTGCACAGAAAGGGTTTGCAGACTGCTGAATCCACACACGGGTTTAACTCTGGAAGTTGAGTGCACACATTGACAACCGTTCTGTTAGATAGCTGCGTTTTGTATTTAGAAGCAGATATTTCCCTGTGCTTACTGCTGTTTCTTCCATATGCCGGTAATGGGCTGAAAACGCCTGTTTTGGGACTCTGCACAGAAAGGGTTTGCAGACTGCTGAATCCACACACGGGTTTAACTCTGGAAGTTGAGTGCACACATTGACAACCGTTCTGTTAGATAGCTGCGTTTTGGATTTAGAAGCAGATATTTCCCTGTGCTTACTGCTGTTTCTTCCATATGCCGGTAATGGGCTGAAAACGCCTGTTTTGGGACTCTGCGGAGAAAGGGTTTGCAGACTGCTGAATCCACACACGGGTTTAACTCTGGAAGTTGAGTGCACACATTGACAACCGTTCTGTTAGATAGCTGCGTTTTGGATTTAGAAGCAGATATTTCCCTGTGCTTACTGCTGTTTCTTCCATATGCCGGTAATGGGCTGAAAACGTCTGTTTTGGGACTCTGCACAGAAAGGGTTTGCAGACTCCTGAATCCACACGGGTTTAACTCTGGAAGTGGAGTGCACACATTGACAACCGTTCTGTTAGACAGCTGCGTTTTGGATTTAGAATCAGATATTTCCCTGTGCTTACTGTTGTTTCTTCCATATGCCGGTAATGGGCTGAAAACGCCTGTTTTGGGACTCTGCAGAGAAAGTGTTTGCAGACTGCTGAATCCACACACGGTTTTAACTCTGGAAGTTGAGTGCACACATTGACAACCGTTCTGTTATATAGCTGCGTTTTGGATTTAGAAGCAGATATTTCCCTGGGCTTACTGCTGTTTCTTCCATATGCTGGTAAAGGGCTGAAAACGCCTGTTTTGGGACTCTGCAGAGAAAGTGTTTGCAGACTGCTGAATCCACACACGGGTTTAACTCTGGAAGTTGAGTGCACACATTGACAACCGTTCTGTTAGATAGCTGCGTTTTGGATTTAGAAGCAGATATTTCCCTGTGCTTACTGCTGTTTCTTCCATATGCCGGTAATGGGCTGAAAACGCCTGTTTTGGGACTCTGCACAGAAAGGGTTTGCAGACTGCTGAATCCACACACGGGTTTAACTCTGGAAGTTGAGTGCACACATTGACAACCGTTCTGTTAGATAGCTGCGTATTGGATTTAGAAGCAGGTATTTCCCTGTGCTTACTGCTGTTTCTTCCATATGCCAGTAATGGGCTGAAAACGCCTGTTTTGGGACTCTGCAGAGAAAGTGTTTGCAGACTGCTGAATCGACACACGGGTTTAACTCTGGAAGTTGAGTGCACACATTGACAACCGTTCTGTTAGATAGCTGCGTTTTGGATTTAGAAGCAGATATTTCCCTGTGCTTACTGCTATTTCTTCCATATGCCGGTAATGGGCTGAAAACGCCTGTTTTGGGACTCTGCAGAGAAAGTGTTTGCGGACTGCTGAATCCACACACGGGTTTAACTCTGGAAGTTGAGTGCACACATTGACAACCGTTCTGTTAGATAGCTGCGTTTTGGATTTAGAAGCAGATATTTCCCTGTGCTTACTGCTGTTTCTTCCATATGCCGGTAATGGGCTGAAAACGCCTGTTTTGGGACTCTGCAGAGAATGTGTTTGCAGACTGCTGAATCCACACACTGGTTTAACTCTGGAAGTTGAGTGCACACATTGACAACCGTTCTGTTAGATAGCTGCGTTTTGGATTTAGAAGCAGATATTTCCCTGTGCTTACTGCTGTTTCTTCCATATGCCGGTAATGGGCTGAAAACGCCTGTTTTGGGACTCTGCAGAGAAAGGGTTTGCAGACTGCTGAATCCACACACGGGTTTAACTCTGGAAGTTGAGTGCACACATTGACAACTGTTCTGTTAGATAGCTGCGTTTTGGATTTAGAAGCAGATATTTCCCTGTGCTTACTGCTGTTTCTTCCATATGCCGGTAATGGGCTGAAAACGCCTGTTTTGGGACTCTGCAGAGAAAGTGTTTGCGGACTGCTGAATCCACACACGGGTTTAACTCTGGAAGTTGAGTGCACACATTGACAACCGTTCTGTTAGATAGCTGCGTTTTGGATTTAGAAGCAGATATTTCCCTGTGCTTACTGCTGTTTCTTCCATATGCCGGTAATGGGCTGAAAACGCCTGTTTTGGGACTCTGCAGAGAATGTGTTTGCAGACTGCTGAATCCACACACTGGTTTAACTCTGGAAGTTGAGTGCACACATTGACAACCGTTCTGTTAGATAGCTGCGTTTTGGATTTAGAAGCAGATATTTCCCTGTGCTTACTGCTGTTTCTTCCATATGCCGGTAATGGGCTGAAAACACCTGTTTTGGGACTCTGCACAGAAAGGGTTTGCAGACTGCTGAATCCACACACGGGTTTAACTCTGGAAGTTGAGTGCACACATTGACAACCGTTCTGTTAGATAGCTGCGTTTTGGATTTAGAAGCAGATATTTCCCTGTGCTTACTGCTGTTTCTTCCATATGCCGGTAATGGGATGAAAACGCCTGTTTTGGGACTCTGCAGAGAAAGTGTTTGCAGACTGCTGAATCCACACACGGGTTTAACTCTGGAAGTTGAGTGCACACATTGACAACCGTTCTGTTAGATAGCTGCGTTTTGGATTTAGAAGCAGATATTTCCCTGGGCTTACTGCTGTTTCTTCCTTATGCTGGTAAAGGGATGAAAACGCCTGTTTTGGGACTCTGCAGAGAAAGTGTTTGCAGACTGCTGAATCCACACACGGGTTTAACTCTGGAAGTTGAGTGCACACATTGACAACCGTTCTGTTAGATAGCTGCGTTTTGGATTTAGAAGGAGATATTTCCCTGTGCTTACTGCTGTTTCTTCCATATGCCGGTAATGGGCTGAAAACGCCTGTTTTGGGACTCTGCACAGAAAGGGTTTGCAGACTGCTGAATCCACACACGGGTTTAACTCTGGAAGTTGAGTGCACACATTGACAACCGTTCTGTTAGATAGCTGCGTATTGGATTTAGAAGCAGATATTTCCCTGTGCTTACTGCTGTTTCTTCCATATGCCGGTAATGGGCTGAAAACGCCTGTTTTGGGACACTGCAGAGAAAGTGTTTGCAGACTGCTGAATCGACACACGGGTTTAACTCTGGAAGTTGAGTGCACACATTGACAACCGTTCTGTTAGATAGCTGCGTTTTGGATTTAGAAGCAGATATTTCCCTGTGCTTACTGCTATTTCTTCCATATGCCGGTAATGGGCTGAAAACGCCTGTTTTGGGACTCTGCAGAGAAAGTGTTTGCGGACTGCTGAATCCACACACGGGTTTAACTCTGGAAGTTGAGTGCACACATTGACAACTGTTCTGTTAGATAGCTGCGTTTTGGATTTAGAAGCAGATATTTCCCTGTGCTTACTGCTGTTTCTTCCATATGCCGGTAATGGGCTGAAAACACCTGTTTTGGGACTCTGCACAGAAAGGGTTTGCAGACTGCTGAATCCACACACGGGTTTAACTCTGGAAGTTGAGTGCACACATTGACAACCGTTCTGTTAGATAGCTGCGTTTTGGATTTAGAAGCAGATATTTCCCTGTGCTTACTGCTGTTTCTTCCATATGCCGGTAATGGGCTGAAAACGCCTGTTTTGGGACTCTGCACAGAAAGGGTTTGCAGACTGCTGAATCCACACACGGGTTTAACTCTGGAAGTTGAGTGCACACATTGACAACCGTTCTGTTAGATAGCTGCGTTTTGGATTTAGAAGCAGATATTTCCCTGTGCTTACTGCTGTTTCTTCCATATGCCGGTAATGGGCTGAAAACACCTGTTTTGGGACTCTGCACAGAAAGGGTTTGCAGACTGCTGAATCCACACACGGGTTTAACTCTGGAAGTTGAGTGCACACATTGACAACCGTTCTGTTAGATAGCTGCGTTTTGGATTTAGAAGCAGATATTTCCCTGTGCTTACTGCTGTTTCTTCCATATGCCGGTAATGGGCTGAAAACGCCTGTTTTGGGACTCTGCAGAGAAAGTGTTTGCAGACTGCTGAATCCACACACGGGTTTAACTCTGGAAGTTGAGTGCACACATTGACAACCGTTCTGTTAGATAGCTGCGTTTTGGATTTAGAAGCAGATATTTCCCTGGGCTTACTGCTGTTTCTTCCATATGCTGGTAAAGGGCTGAAAACGCCTGTTTTGGGACTCTGCAGAGAAAGTGTTTGCAGACTGCTGAATCCACACACGGGTTTAACTCTGGAAGTTGAGTGCACACATTGACAACCGTTCTGTTAGATAGCTGCGTTTTGGATTTAGAAGCAGATATTTCCCTGTGCTTACTGCTGTTTCTTCCATATGCCGGTAATGGGCTGAAAACACCTGTTTTGGGACTCTGCACAGAAAGGGTTTGCAGACTGCTGAATCCACACACGGGTTTAACTCTGGAAGTTGAGTGCACACATTGACAACCGTTCTGTTAGATAGCTGCGTTTTGGATTTAGAAGCAGATATTTCCCTGTGCTTACTGCTGTTTCTTCCATATGCCGGTAATGGGCTGAAAACGCCTGTTTTGGGACTCTGCAGAGAAAGTGTTTGCAGACTGCTGAATCCACACACGGGTTTAACTCTGGAAGTTGAGTGCACACATTGACAACCGTTCTGTTAGATAGCTGCGTTTTGGATTTAGAAGCAGATATTTCCCTGGGCTTACTGCTGTTTCTTCCATATGCTGGTAAAGGGCTGAAAACGCCTGTTTTGGGACTCTGCAGAGAAAGTGTTTGCAGACTGCTGAATCCACACACGGGTTTAACTCTGGAAGTTGAGTGCACACATTGACAACCGTTCTGTTAGATAGCTGCGTTTTGGATTTAGAAGCAGATATTTCCCTGTGCTTACTGCTGTTTCTTCCATATGCCGGTAATGGGCTGAAAACGCCTGTTTTGGGACTCTGCACAGAAAGGGTTTGCAGACTGCTGAATCCACACACGGGTTTAACTCTGGAAGTTGAGTGCACACATTGACAACCGTTCTGTTAGATAGCTGCGTTTTGGATTTAGAAGCAGATATTTCCCTGTGCTTACTGCTGTTTCTTCCATATGCCGGTAATGGGCTGAAAACGCCTGTTTTGGGACTCTGCAGAGAAAGTGTTTGCAGACTGCTGAATCCACACACGGGTTTAACTCTGGAAGTTGAGTGCACACATTGACAACCGTTCTGTTAGATAGCTGCGTTTTGGATTTAGAAGCAGATATTTCCCTGTGCTTACTGCTGTTTCTTCCTTATGCCGGTAATGGGCTGAAAACGCCTGTTTTGGGACTCTGCAGAGAAAGTGTTTGCAGACTGCTGAATCCACACACGGGTTTAACTCTGGAAGATGAGTGCACACATTGACAACCGTTCTGTTAGATAGCTGCGTTTTGGATTTAGAAGCAGATATTTCCCTGTGCTTACTGCTGTTTCTTCCATATGCC
Organism: Aotus nancymaae; assembly: GCF_030222135.1. Taxonomy (NCBI): domain Eukaryota; kingdom Metazoa; phylum Chordata; class Mammalia; order Primates; family Aotidae; genus Aotus; species Aotus nancymaae. Next base: position 223,309 of record NW_026988829.1, on the reverse strand, counting down.
GGTAATGGGCTGAAAACGCCTGTTTTGGGACTCTGCACAGAAAGGGTTTGCAGACTGCTGAATCCACACACGGGTTTAACTCTGGAAGTTGAGTGCACACATTGACAACCGTTCTGTTAGATAGCTGCGTTTTGTATTTAGAAGCAGATATTTCCCTGTGCTTACTGCTGTTTCTTCCATATGCCGGTAATGGGCTGAAAACGCCTGTTTTGGGACTCTGCACAGAAAGGGTTTGCAGACTGCTGAATCCACACACGGGTTTAACTCTGGAAGTTGAGTGCACACATTGACAACCGTTCTGTTAGATAGCTGCGTTTTGGATTTAGAAGCAGATATTTCCCTGTGCTTACTGCTGTTTCTTCCATATGCCGGTAATGGGCTGAAAACGCCTGTTTTGGGACTCTGCGGAGAAAGGGTTTGCAGACTGCTGAATCCACACACGGGTTTAACTCTGGAAGTTGAGTGCACACATTGACAACCGTTCTGTTAGATAGCTGCGTTTTGGATTTAGAAGCAGATATTTCCCTGTGCTTACTGCTGTTTCTTCCATATGCCGGTAATGGGCTGAAAACGCCTGTTTTGGGACTCTGCAGAGAAAGTGTTTGCAGACTGCTGAATCCACACACGGGTTTAACTCTGGAAGTTGAGTGCACACATTGACAACCGTTCTGTTAGATAGCTGCGTTTTGGATTTAGAAGCAGATATTTCCCTGTGCTTACTGCTGTTTCTTCCATATGCCGGTAATGGGCTGAAAACGCCTGTTTTGGGACTCTGCAGAGAAAGTGTTTGCAGACTGCTGAATCCACACACGGGTTTAACTCTGGAAGTTGAGTGCACACATTGACAACCGTTCTGTTAGATAGCTGCGTTTTGGATTTAGAAGCAGATATTTCCCTGTGCTTACTGCTGTTTCTTCCATATGCCGGTAATGGGCTGAAAACGCCTGTTTTGGGACTCTGCAGAGAAAGGGTTTGCAGACTGCTGAATCCACACACGGGTTTAACTCTGGAAGTTGAGTGCACACATTGACAACCGTTCTGTTAGATAGCTGCGTTTTGGATTTAGAAGCAGATATTTCCCTCTGCTTACTGCTGTTTCTTCTATATGCCGGTAATGGGCTGAAAACGCCTGTTTTGGGACTCTGCACAGAAAGGGTTTGCAGACTGCTGAATCCACACACGGGTTTAACTCTGGAAGTTGAGTGCACACATTGACAACCGTTCTGTTAGATAGCTGCGTTTTGGATTTAGAAGCAGATATTTCCCTGTGCTTACTGCTGTTTCTTCCATATGCCGGTAATGGGCTGAAAACGCCTGTTTTGGGACTCTGCAGAGAAAGGGTTTGCAGACTGCTGAATCCACACACGGGTTTAACTCTGGAAGTTGAGTGCACACATTGACAACCGTTCTGTTAGATAGCTGCGTTTTGGATTTAGAAGCAGATATTTCCCTGTGCTTACTGCTGTTTCTTCCATATGCCGGTAATGGGCTGAAAACGCCTGTTTTGGGACTCTGCACAGAAAGGGTTTGCAGACTGCTGAATCCACACACGGGTTTAACTCTGGAAGTTGAGTGCACACATTGACAACCGTTCTGTTAGATAGCTGCGTATTGGATTTAGAAGCAGATATTTCCCTGTGCTTACTGCTGTTTCTTCCATATGCCGGTAATGGGCTGAAAACGCCTGTTTTGGGACTCTGCAGAGAAAGGGTTTGCAGACTGCTGAATCCACACACGGGTTTAACTCTTGAAGTTGAGTGCACACATTGACAACCGTTCTGTTAGATAGCTGCGTTTTGGATTTAGAAGCAGATATTTCCCTGTGCTTACTGCTATTTCTTCCATATGCCGGTAATGGGCTGAAAACGCCTGTTTTGGGACTCTGCAGAGAAAGTGTTTGCGGACTGCTGAATCCACACACGGGTTTAACTCTGGAAGTTGAGTGCACACATTGACAACCGTTCTGTTAGATAGCTGCGTTTTGGATTTAGAAGCAGATATTTCCCTGTGCTTACTGCTGTTTCTTCCATATGCCGGTAATGGGCTGAAAACGCCTGTTTTGGGACTCTGCACAGAAAGGGTTTGCAGACTGCTGAATCCACACACGGGTTTAACTCTGGAAGTTGAGTGCACACATTGACAACCGTTCTGTTAGATAGCTACGTATTGGATTTAGAAGCAGATATTTCCCTGTGCTTACTGCTATTTCTTCCATATGCCGGTAATGGGCTGAAAACGCCTGTTTTGGGACTCTGCAGAGAAAGTGTTTGCAGACTGCTGAATCCACACACGGGTTTAACTCTGGAAGTTGAGTGCACACATTGACAACCGTTCTGTTAGATAGCTGCGTTTTGGATTTAGAAGAAGATATTTCCCTGTGCTTACTGCTATTTCTTCCATATGCCGGTAATGGGCTGAAAACGCCTGTTTTGGGACTCTGCAGAGAAAGTGTTTGCGGACTGCTGAATCCACACACGGGTTTAACTCTGGAAGTTGAGTGCACACATTGACAACCGTTCTGTTAGATAGCTGCGTTTTGGATTTAGAAGCAGATATTTCCCTGTGCTTACTGCTGTTTCTTCCATATGCCGGTAATGGGCTGAAAACGCCTGTTTTGGGACTTTGCAGAGAAAGTGTTTGCAGACTGCTGAATCCACACACGGATTTAACTCTGGAAGTTGAGTGCACACATTGACAACCGTTCTGTTAGATAGCTGCGTTTTGGATTTAGAAGCAGATATTTCCCTGTGCTTACTGCTGTTTCTTCCATATGCCGGTAATGGGCTGAAAACGCCTGTTTTGGGACTCTGCAGAGAAAGTGTTTGCAGACTGCTGAATCCACACACGGGTTTAACTCTGGAAGTTGAGTGCACACATTGACAACCGTTCTGTTAGATAGCTGCGTTTTGGATTTAGAAGCAGATATTTCCCTGTGCTTACTGCTGTTTCTTCCATATGCCGGTAATGGGCTGAAAACGTCTGTTTTGGGACTCTGCACAGAAAGGGTTTGCAGACTGCTGAATCCACACACGGGTTTAACTCTGGAAGTGGAGTGCACACATTGACAACCGTTCTGTTAGATAGCTGCGTTTTGGATTTAGAAGCAGATATTTCCCTGTGCTTACTGCTGTTTCTTCCATATGCCGGTAATGGGCTGAAAACCCCTTTTTTGGGACTCTGCAGAGAAAGTGTTTGCGGACTGCTGAATCCACACACGGGTTTAACTCTGGAAGTTGAGTGCACACATTGACAACCGTTCTGTTAGATAGCTGCGTTTTGGATTTAGAAGCAGATATTTCCCTGTGCTTACTGCTGTTTCTTCCATATGCCGGTAATGGGCTGAAAACCCCTTTTTTGGGACTCTGCAGAGAAAGTGTTTGCGGACTGCTGAATCCACACACGGGTTTAACTCTGGAAGTTGAGTGCACACATTGACAACCGTTCTGTTAGATAGCTGCGTTTTGGATTTAGAAGCAGATATTTCCCTGTGCTTACTGCTGTTTCTTCCATATGCCGGTAATGGGCTGAAAACGCCTGTTTTGGGACTCTGCAGAGAATGTGTTTGCAGACTGCTGAATCCACACACTGGTTTAACTCTGGAAGTTGAGTGCACACATTGACAACCGTTCTGTTAGATAGCTGCGTTTTGGATTTAGAAGCAGATATTTCCCTGTGCTTACTGCTGTTTCTTCCATATGCCGGTAATGGGCTGAAAACGCCTGTTTGGGGACTATGCACAGAAAGGGTTTGCAGACTGCTGAATCCACACACGGGTTTAACTCTGGAAGTTGAGTGCACACATTGACAACCGTTCTGTTAGATAGCTGCGTTTTGGATTTAGAAGCAGATATTTCCCTGTGCTTACTGCTGTTTCTTCCATATGCCGGTAATGGGCTGAAAACGCCTGTTTTGGGACTCTGCAGAGAAAGGGTTTGCAGACTGCTGAATCCACACACGGGTTTAACTCTGGAAGTTGAGTGCACACATTGACAACCGTTCTGTTAGATAGCTGCGTTTTGGATTTAGAAGCAGATATTTCCCTGTGCTTACTGCTGTTTCTTCCATATGCCGGTAATGGGCTGAAAACGCCTGTTTTGGGACTCTGCAGAGAAAGGGTTTGCAGACTGCTGAATCCACACACGGGTTTAACTCTGGAAGTTGAGTGCACACATTGACAACCGTTCTGTTAGATAGCTGCGTTTTGGATTTAGAAGCAGATATTTCCCTGTGCTTACTGCTGTTTCTTCCATATGCCGGTAATGGGCTGAAAACACCTGTTTTGGGACTCTGCACAGAAAGGGTTTGCAGACTGCTGAATCCACACACGGGTTTAACTCTGGAAGTTGAGTGCACACATTGACAACCGTTCTGTTAGATAGCTGCGTTTTGGATTTAGAAGCAGATATTTCCCTGTGCTTACTGCTGTTTCTTCCATATGCCGGTAATGGGCTGAAAACGCCTGTTTTGGGACTCTGCAGAGAAAGTGTTTGCAGACTGCTGAATCCACACACGGGTTTAACTCTGGAAGTTGAGTGCACACATTGACAACCGTTCTGTTAGATAGCTGCGTTTTGGATTTAGAAGCAGATATTTCCCTGGGCTTACTGCTGTTTCTTCCATATGCTGGTAAAGGGCTGAAAACGCCTGTTTTGGGACTCTGCAGAGAAAGTGTTTGCAGACTGCTGAATCCACACACGGGTTTAACTCTGGAAGTTGAGTGCACACATTGACAACCGTTCTGTTAGATAGCTGCGTTTTGGATTTAGAAGCAGATATTTCCCTGTGCTTACTGCTGTTTCTTCCATATGCCGGTAATGGGCTGAAAACGCCTGTTTTGGGACTCTGCACAGAAAGGGTTTGCAGACTGCTGAATCCACAAACGGGTTTAACTCTGGAAGTTGAGTGCACACATTGACAACCGTTCTGTTAGATAGCTGCGTATTGGATTTAGAAGCAGATATTTCCCTGTGCTTACTGCTGTTTCTTCCATATGCCGGTAATGGGCTGAAAACGCCTGTTTTGGGACACTGCAGAGAAAGTGTTTGCAGACTGCTGAATCGACACACGGGTTTAACTCTGGAAGTTGAGTGCACACATTGACAACCGTTCTGTTAGATAGCTGCGTTTTGGATTTAGAAGCAGATATTTCCCTGTGCTTACTGCTATTTCTTCCATATGCCGGTAATGGGCTGAAAACGCCTGTTTTGGGACTCTGCAGAGAAAGTGTTTGCGGACTGCTGAATCCACACACGGGTTTAACTCTGGAAGTTGAGTGCACACATTGACAACCGTTCTGTTAGATAGCTGCGTTTTGGATTTAGAAGCAGATATTTCCCTGTGCTTACTGCTGTTTCTTCCATATGCCGGTAATGGGCTGAAAACGCCTGTTTTGGGACTCTGCAGAGAATGTGTTTGCAGACTGCTGAATCCACACACTGGTTTAACTCTGGAAGTTGAGTGCACACATTGACAACCGTTCTGTTAGATAGCTGCGTTTTGGATTTAGAAGCAGATATTTCCCTGTGCTTACTGCTGTTTCTTCCATATGCCGGTAATGGGCTGAAAACGCCTGTTTTGGGACTCTGCAGAGAAAGTGTTTGCAGACTGCTGAATCCACACACGGGTTTAACTCTGGAAGTTGAGTGCACACATTGACAACCGTTCTGTTAGATAGCTGCGTTTTGGATTTAGAAGCAGATATTTCCCTGTGCTTACTGCTGTTTCTTCCATATGCCGGTAATGGGCTGAAAACGCCTGTTTTGGGACTCTGCAGAGAAAGTGTTTGCAGACTGCTGAATCCACACACGGGTTTAACTCTGGAAGTTGAGTGCACACATTGACAACCGTTCTGTTAGATAGCTGCGTTTTGGATTTAGAAGCAGATATTTCCCTGTGCTTACTGCTGTTTCTTCCATATGCCGGTAATGGGCTGAAAACGCCTGTTTTGGGACTTTGCAGAGAAAGTGTTTGCAGACTGCTGAATCCACACACGGGTTTAACTCTGGAAGTTGAGTGCACACATTGACAACCGTTCTGTTAGATAGCTGCGTTTTGGATTTAGAAGCAGATATTTCCCTGTGCTTACTGCTGTTTCTTCCATATGCCGGTAATGGGCTGAAAACGCCTGTTTTGGGACTCTGCAGAGAAAGTGTTTGCAGACTGCTGAATCCACACACGGGTTTAACTCTGGAAGTTGAGTGCACACATTGACAACCGTTCTGTTAGATAGCTGCGTTTTGGATTTAGAAGCAGATATTTCCCTGTGCTTACTGCTGTTTCTTCCATATGCCGGTAATGGGCTGAAAACGTCTGTTTTGGGACTCTGCACAGAAAGGGTTTGCAGACTGCTGAATCCACACACGGGTTTAACTCTGGAAGTGGAGTGCACACATTGACAACCGTTCTGTTAGATAGCTGCGTTTTGGATTTAGAAGCAGATATTTCCCTGTGCTTACTGCTGTTTCTTCCATATGCCGGTAATGGGCTGAAAACGCCTGTTTTGGGACTCTGCAGAGAAAGTGTTTGCAGACTGCTGAATCCACACACGGTTTTAACTCTGGAAGTTGAGTGCACACATTGACAACCGTTCTGTTATATAGCTGCGTTTTGGATTTAGAAGCAGATATTTCCCTGGGCTTACTGCTGTTTCTTCCATATGCTGGTAAAGGGCTGAAAACGCCTGTTTTGGGACTCTGCAGAGAAAGTGTTTGCAGACTGCTGAATCCACACACGGGTTTAACTCTGGAAGTTGAGTGCACACATTGACAACCGTTCTGTTAGATAGCTGCGTTTTGGATTTAGAAGCAGATATTTCCCTGTGCTTACTGCTGTTTCTTCCATATGCCGGTAATGGGCTGAAAACGCCTGTTTTGGGACTCTGCACAGAAAGGGTTTGCAGACTGCTGAATCCACACACGGGTTTAACTCTGGAAGTTGAGTGCACACATTGACAACCGTTCTGTTAGATAGCTGTGTTTTGGATTTAGAAGCAGATATTTCCCTGTGCTTACTGCTGTTTCTTCCATATGCCGGTAATGGGCTGAAAACGCCTGTTTTGGGACTCTGCAGAGAAAGTGTTTGCAGACTGCTGAATCCACACACGGGTTTAACTCTGGAAGTTGAGTGCACACATTGACAACCGTTCTGTTAGATAGCTGCGTTTTGGATTTAGAAGCAGATATTTCCCTGGGCTTACTGCTGTTTCTTCCATATGCTGGTAAAGGGCTGAAAACGCCTGTTTTGGGACTCTGCAGAGAAAGTGTTTGCAGACTGCTGAATCCACACACGGGTTTAACTCTGGAAGTTGAGTGCACACATTGACAACCGTTCTGTTAGATAGCTGCGTTTTGGATTTAGAAGCAGATATTTCCCTGTGCTTACTGCTGTTTCTTCCATATGCCGGTAATGGGCTGAAAACGCCTGTTTTGGGACTCTGCACAGAAAGGGTTTGCAGACTGCTGAATCCACACACGGGTTTAACTCTGGAAGTTGAGTGCACACATTGACAACCGTTCTGTTAGATAGCTGCGTATTGGATTTAGAAGCAGATATTTCCCTGTGCTTACTGCTGTTTCTTCCATATGCCGGTAATGGGCTGAAAACGCCTGTTTTGGGACACTGCAGAGAAAGTGTTTGCAGACTGCTGAATCGACACACGGGTTTAACTCTGGAAGTTGAGTGCACACATTGACAACCGTTCTGTTAGATAGCTGCGTTTTGGATTTAGAAGCAGATATTTCCCTGTGCTTACTGCTATTTCTTCCATATGCCGGTAATGGGCTGAAAACGCCTGTTTTGGGACTCTGCAGAGAAAGTGTTTGCGGACTGCTGAATCCACACACGGGTTTAACTCTGGAAGTTGAGTGCACACATTGACAACCGTTCTGTTAGATAGCTGCGTTTTGGATTTAGAAGCAGATATTTCCCTGTGCTTACTGCTGTTTCTTCCATATGCCGGTAATGGGCTGAAAACGCCTGTTTTGGGACTCTGCAGAGAATGTGTTTGCAGACTGCTGAATCCACACACTGGTTTAACTCTGGAAGTTGAGTGCACACATTGACAACCGTTCTGTTAGATAGCTGCGTTTTGGATTTAGAAGCAGATATTTCCCTGTGCTTACTGCTGTTTCTTCCATATGCCGGTAATGGGCTGAAAACGCCTGTTTTGGGACTCTGCAGAGAAAGTGTTTGCAGACTGCTGAATCCACACACGGGTTTAACTCTGGAAGTTGAGTGCACACATTGACAACCGTTCTGTTAGATAGCTGCGTTTTGGATTTAGAAGCAGATATTTCCCTGTGCTTACTGCTGTTTCTTCCATATGCCGGTAATGGGCTGAAAACGCCTGTTTTGGGACTCTGCAGAGAAAGTGTTTGCAGACTGCTGAATCCACACACGGGTTTAACTCTGGAAGTTGAGTGCACACATTGACAACCGTTCTGTTAGATAGCTGCGTTTTGGATTTAGAAGCAGATATTTCCCTGTGCTTACTGCTGTTTCTTCCATATGCCGGTAATGGGCTGAAAACGCCTGTTTTGGGACTCTGCACAGAAAGGGTTTGCAGACTGCTGAATCCACACACGGGTTTAACTCTGGAAGTTGAGTGCACACATTGACAACCGTTCTGTTAGATAGCTGCGTTTTGGATTTAGAAGCAGATATTTCCCTGTGCTTACTGCTGTTTCTTCCATATGCCGGTAATGGGCTGAAAACGCCTGTTTTGGGACTCTGCAGTGAAAGGGTTTGCAGACTGCTGAATCCACACACGGGTTTAACTCTGGAAGTTGAGTGCACACATTGACAACCGTTCTGTTAGATAGCTGCGTTTTGGATTTAGAAGCAGATATTTCCCTGTGCTTACTGCTGTTTCTTCCATATGCCGGTAATGGGCTGAAAACGCCTGTTTTGGGACTCTGCACAGAAGGGTTTGCAGACTGCTGAATCCAAACACGGGTTTAACTCTGGAAGTTGAGTGCACACATTGACAACCGTTCTGTTAGATAGCTGCGTTTTGGATTTAGAAGCAGATATTTCCCTGTGCTTACTGCTGTTTCTTCCATATGCCGGTAATGGGCTGAAAACGCCTGTTTTGGGACTCTGCAGAGAAAGTGTTTGCAGACTGCTGAATCCACACACGGGTTTAACTCTGGAAGTTGAGTGCACACATTGACAACCGTTCTGTTAGATAGCTGCGTTTTGGATTTAGAAGCAGATATTTCCCTGTGCTTACTGCTGTTTCTTCCATATGCCGGTAATGGGCTGAAAACGCCTGTTTTGGGACTCTGCACAGAAAGGGTTTGCAGACTGCTGAATCCACACACGGGTTTAACTCTGGAAGTTGAGTGCACACATTGACAACCGTTCTGTTAGATAGCTGCGTTTTGGATTTAGAAGCAGATATTTCCCTCTGCTTACTGCTGTTTCTTCTATATGCCGGTAATGGGCTCAAAACGCCTGTTTTGGGACTCTGCACAGAAAGGGTTTGCAGACTGCTGAATCCACACACGGGTTTAACTCTGGAAGTTGAGTGCACACATTGACAACCGTTCTGTTAGATAGCTGCGTTTTGGATTTAGAAGCAGATATTTCCCTGTGCTTACTGCTGTTTCTTCCATATGCCGGTAATGGGCTGAAAACGCCTGTTTTGGGACTCTGCAGAGAAAGGGTTTGCAGACTGCTGAATCCACACACGGGTTTAACTCTGGAAGTTGAGTGCACACATTGACAACCGTTCTGTTAGATAGCTGCGTTTTGGATTTAGAAGCAGATATTTCCCTGTGCTTACTGCTGTTTCTTCCATATGCCGGTAATGGGCTGAAAACGCCTGTTTTGGGACTCTGCACAGAAAGGGTTTGCAGACTGCTGAATCCACACACGGGTTTAACTCTGGAAGTTGAGTGCACACATTGACAACCGTTCTGTTAGATAGCTGCGTATTGGACTTAGAAGCAGATATTTCCCTGTGCTTACTGCTGTTTCTTCCATATGCCGGTAATGGGCTGAAAACGCCTGTTTTGGGACTCTGCAGAGAAAGTGTTTGCAGACTGCTGAATCCACACACGGGTTTAACTCTGGAAGTTGAGTGCACACATTGACAACCGTTCTGTTAGATAGCTGCGTTTTGGATTTAGAAGCAGATATTTCCCTGTGCTTACTGCTATTTCTTCCATATGCCGGTAATGGGCTGAAAACGCCTGTTTTGGGACTCTGCAGAGAAAGTGTTTGCGGACTGCTGAATCCACACACGGGTTTAACTCTGGAAGTTGAGTGCACACATTGACAACCGTTCTGTTCGATAGCTGCGTTTTGGATTTAGAAGCAGATATTTCCCTGTGCTTACTGCTGTTTCTTCCATATGCCGGTAATGGGCTGAAAACGCCTGTTTTGGGACTCTGCAGAGAAAGTGTTTGCAGACTGCTGAATCCACACACGGGTTTAACTCTGGAAGTTGAGTGCACACATTGACAACCGTTCTGTTAGATAGCTGCGTTTTGGATTTAGAAGCAGATATTTCCCTGTGCTTACTGCTGTTTCTTCCATATGCCGGTAATGGGCTGAAAACGCCTGTTTTGGGACTCTGCAGAGAAAGTGTTTGCAGACTGCTGAATCCACACACGGGTTTAACTCTGGAAGTTGAGTGCAGACATTGACAACCGTTCTGTTAGATAGCTGCGTTTTGGATTTAGAAGCAGATATTTCCCTGGGCTTACTGCTGTTTCTTCCATATGCTGGTAAAGGGCTGAAAACGCCTGTTTTGGGACTCTGCAGAGAAAGTGTTTGCAGACTGCTGAATCCACACACGGGTTTAACTCTGGAAGTTGAGTGCACACATTGACAACCGTTCTGTTAGATAGCTGCGTTTTGGATTTAGAAGCAGATATTTCCCTGTGCTTACTGCTGTTTCTTCCATATGCCGGTAATGGGCTGAAAACGCCTGTTTTGGGACTCTGCACAGAAAGGGTTTGCAGACTGCTGAATCCACACACGGGTTTAACTCTGGAAGTTGAGTGCACACATTGACAACCGTTCTGTTACATAGCTGCGTTTTGGATTTAGAAGGAGATATTTCCCTGTGCTTACTGCTGTTTCTTCCATATGCCGGTAATGGGCTGAAAACGCCTGTTTTGGGACTCTGCAGAGAAAGTGTTTGCGGACTGCTGAATCCACACACGGGTTTAACTCTGGAAGTTGAGTGCACACATTGACAACCGTTCTGTTAGATAGCTGCGTTTTGGATTTAGAAGCAGATATTTCCCTGTGCTTACTGCTGTTTCTTCCATATGCCGGTAATGGGCTGAAAACGCCTGTTTTGGGACTCTGCAGAGAATGTGTTTGCAGACTGCTGAATCCACACACTGGTTTAACTCTGGAAGTTGAGTGCACACATTGACAACCGTTCTGTTAGATAGCTGCGTTTTGGATTTAGAAGCAGATATTTCCCTGTGCTTACTGCTGTTTCTTCCATATGCCGGTAATGGGCTGAAAACGCCTGTTTTGGGACTCTGCAGAGAAAGTGTTTGCAGACTGCTGAATCCACACACGGGTTTAACTCTGGAAGTTGAGTGCACACATTGACAACCGTTCTGTTAGATAGCTGCGTTTTGGATTTAGAAGCAGATATTTCCCTGTGCTTACTGCTGTTTCTTCCATATGCCGGTAATGGGCTGAAAACGCCTGTTTTGGGACTCTGCAGAGAAAGTGTTTGCAGACTGCTGAATCCACACACGGGTTTAACTCTGGAAGTTGAGTGCACACATTGACAACCGTTCTGTTAGATAGCTGCGTTTTGGATTTAGAAGCAGATATTTCCCTGTGCTTACTGCTGTTTCTTCCATATGCCGGTAATGGGCTGAAAACGCCTGTTTTGGGACTCTGCACAGAAAGGGTTTGCAGACTGCTGAATCCACACACGGGTTTAACTCTGGAAGTTGAGTGCACACATTGACAACCGTTCTGTTAGATAGCTGCGTTTTGGATTTAGAAGCAGATATTTCCCTGTGCTTACTGCTGTTTCTTCCATATGCCGGTAATGGGCTGAAAACGCCTGTTTTGGGACTCTGCAGTGAAAGGGTTTGCAGACTGCTGAATCCACACACGGGTTTAACTCTGGAAGTTGAGTGCACACATTGACAACCGTTCTGTTAGATAGCTGCGTTTTGGATTTAGAAGCAGATATTTCCCTGTGCTTACTGCTGTTTCTTCCATATGCCGGTAATGGGCTGAAAACGCCTGTTTTGGGACTCTGCACAGAAGGGTTTGCAGACTGCTGAATCCACACACGGGTTTAACTCTGGAAGTTGAGTGCACACATTGACAACCGTTCTGTTAGATAGCTGCGTTTTGGATTTAGAAGCAGATATTTCCCTGTGCTTACTGCTGTTTCTTCCATATGCCGGTAATGGGCTGAAAACGCCTGTTTTGGGACTCTGCAGAGAAAGTGTTTGCAGACTGCTGAATCCACACACGGGTTTAACTCTGGAAGTTGAGTGCACACATTGACAACCGTTCTGTTAGATAGCTGCGTTTTGGATTTAGAAGCAGATATTTCCCTGTGCTTACTGCTGTTTCTTCCATATGCCGGTAATGGGCTGAAAACGCCTGTTTTGGGACTCTGCACAGAAAGGGTTTGCAGACTGCTGAATCCACACACGGGTTTAACTCTGGAAGTTGAGTGCACACATTGACAACCGTTCTGTTAGATAGCTGCGTTTTGGATTTAGAAGCAGATATTTCCCTCTGCTTACTGCTGTTTCTTCTATATGCCGGTAATGGGCTCAAAACGCCTGTTTTGGGACTCTGCACAGAAAGGGTTTGCAGACTGCTGAATCCACACACGGGTTTAACTCTGGAAGTTGAGTGCACACATTGACAACCGTTCTGTTAGATAGCTGCGTTTTGGATTTAGAAGCAGATATTTCCCTGTGCTTACTGCTGTTTCTTCCATATGCCGGTAATGGGCTGAAAACGCCTGTTTTGGGACTCTGCAGAGAAAGGGTTTGCAGACTGCTGAATCCACACACGGGTTTAACTCTGGAAGTTGAGTGCACACATTGACAACCGTTCTGTTAGATAGCTGCGTTTTGGATTTAGAAGCAGATATTTCCCTGTGCTTACTGCTGTTTCTTCCATATGCCGGTAATGGGCTGAAAACGCCTGTTTTGGGACTCTGCACAGAAAGGGTTTGCAGACTGCTGAATCCACACACGGGTTTAACTCTGGAAGTTGAGTGCACACATTGACAACCGTTCTGTTAGATAGCTGCGTATTGGACTTAGAAGCAGATATTTCCCTGTGCTTACTGCTGTTTCTTCCATATGCCGGTAATGGGCTGAAAACGCCTGTTTTGGGACTCTGCAGAGAAAGTGTTTGCAGACTGCTGAATCCACACACGGGTTTAACTCTGGAAGTTGAGTGCACACATTGACAACCGTTCTGTTAGATAGCTGCGTTTTGGATTTAGAAGCAGATATTTCCCTGTGCTTACTGCTATTTCTTCCATATGCCGGTAATGGGCTGAAAACGCCTGTTTTGGGACTCTGCAGAGAAAGTGTTTGCGGACTGCTGAATCCACACACGGGTTTAACTCTGGAAGTTGAGTGCACACATTGACAACCGTTCTGTTCGATAGCTGCGTTTTGGATTTAGAAGCAGATATTTCCCTGTGCTTACTGCTGTTTCTTCCATATGCCGGTAATGGGCTGAAAACGCCTGTTTTGGGACTCTGCAGAGAAAGTGTTTGCAGACTGCTGAATCCACACACGGGTTTAACTCTGGAAGTTGAGTGCACACATTGACAACCGTTCTGTTAGATAGCTGCGTTTTGGATTTAGAAGCAGATATTTCCCTGTGCTTACTGCTGTTTCTTCCATATGCCGGTAATGGGCTGAAAACGCCTGTTTTGGGACTCTGCAGAGAAAGTGTTTGCAGACTGCTGAATCCACACACGGGTTTAACTCTGGAAGTTGAGTGCAGACATTGACAACCGTTCTGTTAGATAGCTGCGTTTTGGATTTAGAAGCAGATATTTCCCTGGGCTTACTGCTGTTTCTTCCATATGCTGGTAAAGGGCTGAAAACGCCTGTTTTGGGACTCTGCAGAGAAAGTGTTTGCAGACTGCTGAATCCACACACGGGTTTAACTCTGGAAGTTGAGTGCACACATTGACAACCGTTCTGTTAGATAGCTGCGTTTTGGATTTAGAAGCAGATATTTCCCTGTGCTTACTGCTGTTTCTTCCATATGCCGGTAATGGGCTGAAAACGCCTGTTTTGGGACTCTGCACAGAAAGGGTTTGCAGACTGCTGAATCCACACACGGGTTTAACTCTGGAAGTTGAGTGCACACATTGACAACCGTTCTGTTACATAGCTGCGTTTTGGATTTAGAAGGAGATATTTCCCTGTGCTTACTGCTGTTTCTTCCATATGCCGGTAATGGGCTGAAAACGCCTGTTTTGGGACTCTGCAGAGAAAGTGTTTGCGGACTGCTGAATCCACACACGGGTTTAACTCTGGAAGTTGAGTGCACACATTGACAACCGTTCTGTTAGATAGCTGCGTTTTGGATTTAGAAGCAGATATTTCCCTGTGCTTACTGCTGTTTCTTCCATATGCCGGTAATGGGCTGAAAACGCCTGTTTTGGGACTCTGCAGAGAATGTGTTTGCAGACTGCTGAATCCACACACTGGTTTAACTCTGGAAGTTGAGTGCACACATTGACAACCGTTCTGTTAGATAGCTGCGTTTTGGATTTAGAAGCAGATATTTCCCTGTGCTTACTGCTGTTTCTTCCATATGCCGGTAATGGGCTGAAAACGCCTGTTTTGGGACTCTGCAGAGAAAGTGTTTGCAGACTGCTGAATCCACACACGGGTTTAACTCTGGAAGTTGAGTGCACACATTGACAACCGTTCTGTTAGATAGCTGCGTTTTGGATTTAGAAGCAGATATTTCCCTGTGCTTACTGCTGTTTCTTCCATATGCCGGTAATGGGCTGAAAACGCCTGTTTTGGGACTCTGCAGAGAAAGTGTTTGCAGACTGCTGAATCCACACACGGGTTTAACTCTGGAAGTTGAGTGCACACATTGACAACCGTTCTGTTAGATAGCTGCGTTTTGGATTTAGAAGCAGATATTTCCCTGTGCTTACTGCTGTTTCTTCCATATGCCGGTAATGGGCTGAAAACGCCTGTTTTGGGACTCTGCAGAGAAAGGGTTTGCAGACTGCTGAATCCACACACGGGTTTAACTCTGGAAGTTGAGTGCACACATTGACAACCGTTCTGTTAGATAGCTGCGTTTTGGATTTAGAAGCAGATATTTCCCTGTGCTTACTGCTGTTTCTTCCATATGCCGGTAATGGGCTGAAAACGCCTGTTTTGGGACTCTGCACAGAAAGGGTTTGCAGACTGCTGAATCCACACACGGGTTTAACTCTGGAAGTTGAGTGCACACATTGACAACCGTTCTGTTAGATAGCTGCGTTTTGGATTTAGAAGCAGATATTTCCCTGTGCTTACTGCTGTTTCTTCCATATGCCGGTAATGGGCTGAAAACGCCTGTTTTGGGACTCTGCAGAGAATGTGTTTGCAGACTGCTGAATCCACACACTGGTTTAACTCTGGAAGTTGAGTGCACACATTGACAACCGTTCTGTTAGATAGCTGCGTTTTGGATTTAGAAGCAGATATTTCCCTGTGCTTACTGCTGTTTCTTCCATATGCCGGTAATGGGCTGAAAACGCCTGTTTTGGGACTCTGCAGAGAAAGTGTTTGCAGACTGCTGAATCCACACACGGGTTTAACTCTGGAAGTTGAGTGCACACATTGACAACCGTTCTGTTAGATAGCTGCGTTTTGGATTTAGAAGCAGATATTTCCCTGTGCTTACTGCTGTTTCTTCCATATGCCGGTAATGGGCTGAAAACGCCTGTTTTGGGACTCTGCAGAGAAAGTGTTTGCAGACTGCTGAATCCACACACGGGTTTAACTCTGGAAGTTGAGTGCACACATTGACAACCGTTCTGTTAGATAGCTGCGTTTTGGATTTAGAAGCAGATATTTCCCTGTGCTTACTGCTGTTTCTTCCATATGCCGGTAATGGGCTGAAAACGCCTGTTTTGGGACTCTGCACAGAAAGGGTTTGCAGACTGCTGAATCCACACACGGGTTTAACTCTGGAAGTTGAGTGCACACATTGACAACCGTTCTGTTAGATAGCTGCGTTTTGGATTTAGAAGCAGATATTTCCCTGTGCTTACTGCTGTTTCTTCCATATGCCGGTAATGGGCTGAAAACGCCTGTTTTGGGACTCTGCAGTGAAAGGGTTTGCAGACTGCTGAATCCACACACGGGTTTAACTCTGGAAGTTGAGTGCACACATTGACAACCGTTCTGTTAGATAGCTGCGTTTTGGATTTAGAAGCAGATATTTCCCTGTGCTTACTGCTGTTTCTTCCATATGCCGGTAATGGGCTGAAAACGCCTGTTTTGGGACTCTGCACAGAAGGGTTTGCAGACTGCTGAATCCACACACGGGTTTAACTCTGGAAGTTGAGTGCACACATTGACAACCGTTCTGTTAGATAGCTGCGTTTTGGATTTAGAAGCAGATATTTCCCTGTGCTTACTGCTGTTTCTTCCATATGCCGGTAATGGGCTGAAAACGCCTGTTTTGGGACTCTGCAGAGAAAGTGTTTGCAGACTGCTGAATCCACACACGGGTTTAACTCTGGAAGTTGAGTGCACACATTGACAACCGTTCTGTTAGATAGCTGCGTTTTGGATTTAGAAGCAGATATTTCCCTGTGCCTACTGCTGTTTCTTCCATATGCCGGTAATGGGCTGAAAACGCCTGTTTTGGGACTCTGCAGAGAATGTGTTTGCAGACTGCTGAATCCACACACGGGTTTAACTCTGGAAGTTGAGTGCACACATTGACAACCGTTCTGTTAGATAGCTGCGTTTTGGATTTAGAAGCAGATATTTCCCTCTGCTTACTGCTGTTTCTTCTATATGCCGGTAATGGGCTCAAAACGCCTGTTTTGGGACTCTGCACAGAATGGGTTTGCAGACTGCTGAATCCACACACGGGTTTAACTCTGGAAGTTGAGTGCACACATTGACAACCGTTCTGTTAGATAGCTGCGTTTTGGATTTAGAAGCAGATATTTCCCTGTGCTTACTGCTGTTTCTTCTATATGCCGGTAATGGGCTCAAAACGCCTGTTTTGGGACTCTGCACAGAATGGGTTTGCAGACTGCTGAATCCACACACGGGTTTAACTCTGGAAGTTGAGTGCACACATTGACAACCGTTCTGTTAGATAGCTGCGTTTTGGATTTAGAAGCAGATATTTCCCTGTGCTTACTGCTGTTTCTTCCATATGCCGGTAATGGGCTGAAAACGCCTGTTTTGGGACTCTGCAGAGAAAGGGTTTGCAGACTGCTGAATCCACACACGGGTTTAACTCTGGAAGTTGAGTGCACACATTGACAACCGTTCTGTTAGATAGCTGCGTTTTGGATTTAGAAGCAGATATTTCCCTGTGCTTACTGCTGTTTCTTCCATATGCCGGTAATGGGCTGAAAACGCCTGTTTTGGGACTCTGCAGAGAATGTGTTTGCAGACTGCTGAATCCACACACTGGTTTAACTCTGGAAGTTGAGTGCACACATTGACAACCGTTCTGTTAGATAGCTGCGTTTTGGATTTAGAAGCAGATATTTCCCTGTGCTTACTGCTGTTTCTTCCATATGCCGGTAATGGGCTGAAAACGCCTGTTTTGGGACTCTGCAGAGAAAGTGTTTGCAGACTGCTGAATCCACACACGGGTTTAACTCTGGAAGTTGAGTGCACACATTGACAACCGTTCTGTTAGATAGCTGCGTTTTGGATTTAGAAGCAGATATTTCCCTGTGCTTACTGCTGTTTCTTCCATATGCCGGTAATGGGCTGAAAACGCCTGTTTTGGGACTCTGCAGAGAAAGTGTTTGCAGACTGCTGAATCCACACACGGGTTTAACTCTGGAAGTTGAGTGCACACATTGACAACCGTTCTGTTAGATAGCTGCGTTTTGGATTTAGAAGCAGATATTTCCCTGTGCTTACTGCTGTTTCTTCCATATGCCGGTAATGGGCTGAAAACGCCTGTTTTGGGACTCTGCACAGAAAGGGTTTGCAGACTGCTGAATCCACACACGGGTTTAACTCTGGAAGTTGAGTGCACACATTGACAACCGTTCTGTTAGATAGCTGCGTTTTGGATTTAGAAGCAGATATTTCCCTGTGCTTACTGCTGTTTCTTCCATATGCCGGTAATGGGCTGAAAACGCCTGTTTTGGGACTCTGCAGTGAAAGGGTTTGCAGACTGCTGAATCCACACACGGGTTTAACTCTGGAAGTTGAGTGCACACATTGACAACCGTTCTGTTAGATAGCTGCGTTTTGGATTTAGAAGCAGATATTTCCCTGTGCTTACTGCTGTTTCTTCCATATGCCGGTAATGGGCTGAAAACGCCTGTTTTGGGACTCTGCACAGAAGGGTTTGCAGACTGCTGAATCCACACACGGGTTTAACTCTGGAAGTTGAGTGCACACATTGACAACCGTTCTGTTAGATAGCTGCGTTTTGGATTTAGAAGCAGATATTTCCCTGTGCTTACTGCTGTTTCTTCCATATGCCGGTAATGGGCTGAAAACGCCTGTTTTGGGACTCTGCAGAGAAAGTGTTTGCAGACTGCTGAATCCACACACGGGTTTAACTCTGGAAGTTGAGTGCACACATTGACAACCGTTCTGTTAGATAGCTGCGTTTTGGATTTAGAAGCAGATATTTCCCTGTGCTTACTGCTGTTTCTTCCATATGCCGGTAATGGGCTGAAAACGCCTGTTTTGGGACTCTGCAGAGAATGTGTTTGCAGACTGCTGAATCCACACACGGGTTTAACTCTGGAAGTTGAGTGCACACATTGACAACCGTTCTGTTAGATAGCTGCGTTTTGGATTTAGAAGCAGATATTTCCCTCTGCTTACTGCTGTTTCTTCTATATGCCGGTAATGGGCTCAAAACGCCTGTTTTGGGACTCTGCACAGAATGGGTTTGCAGACTGCTGAATCCACACACGGGTTTAACTCTGGAAGTTGAGTGCACACATTGACAACCGTTCTGTTAGATAGCTGCGTTTTGGATTTAGAAGCAGATATTTCCCTGTGCTTACTGCTGTTTCTTCCATATGCCGGTAATGGGCTGAAAACGCCTGTTTTGGGACTCTGCAGAGAAAGGGTTTGCAGACTGCTGAATCCACACACGGGTTTAACTCTGGAAGTTGAGTGCACACATTGACAACCGTTCTGTTAGATAGCTGCGTTTTGGATTTAGAAGCAGATATTTCCCTGTGCTTACTGCTGTTTCTTCCATATGCCGGTAATGGGCTGAAAACGCCTGTTTTGGGACTCTGCACAGAAAGGGTTTGCAGACTGCTGAATCCACACACGGGTTTAACTCTGGAAGTTGAGTGCACACATTGACAACCGTTCTGTTAGATAGCTGCGTATTGGACTTAGAAGCAGATATTTCCCTGTGCTTACTGCTGTTTCTTCCATATGCCGGTAATGGGCTGAAAACGCCTGTTTTGGGACTCTGCAGAGAAAGTGTTTGCAGACTGCTGAATCCACACACGGGTTTAACTCTGGAAGTTGAGTGCACACATTGACAACCGTTCTGTTAGATAGCTGCGTTTTGGATTTAGAAGCAGATATTTCCCTGTGCTTACTGCTATTTCTTCCATATGCCGGTAATGGGCTGAAAACGCCTGTTTTGGGACTCTGCAGAGAAAGTGTTTGCGGACTGCTGAATCCACACACGGGTTTAACTCTGGAAGTTGAGTGCACACATTGACAACCGTTCTGTTCGATAGCTGCGTTTCGGATTTAGAAGCAGATATTTCCCTGTGCTTACTGCTGTTTCTTCCATATGCCGGTAATGGGCTGAAAACGCCTGTTTTGGGACTCTGCAGAGAAAGTGTTTGCAGACTGCTGAATCCACACACGGGTTTAACTCTGGAAGTTGAGTGCACACATTGACAACCGTTCTGTTAGATAGCTGCGTTTTGGATTTAGAAGCAGATATTTCCCTGTGCTTACTGCTGTTTCTTCCATATGCCGGTAATGGGCTGAAAACGCCTGTTTTGGGACTCTGCAGAGAAAGTGTTTGCAGACTGCTGAATCCACACACGGGTTTAACTCTGGAAGTTGAGTGCAGACATTGACAACCGTTCTGTTAGATAGCTGCGTTTTGGATTTAGAAGCAGATATTTCCCTGGGCTTACTGCTGTTTCTTCCATATGCTGGTAAAGGGCTGAAAACGCCTGTTTTGGGACTCTGCAGAGAAAGTGTTTGCAGACTGCTGAATCCACACACGGGTTTAACTCTGGAAGTTGAGTGCACACATTGACAACCGTTCTGTTAGATAGCTGCGTTTTGGATTTAGAAGCAGATATTTCCCTGTGCTTACTGCTGTTTCTTCCATATGCCGGTAATGGGCTGAAAACGCCTGTTTTGGGACTCTGCACAGAAAGGGTTTGCAGACTGCTGAATCCACACACGGGTTTAACTCTGGAAGTTGAGTGCACACATTGACAACCGTTCTGTTACATAGCTGCGTTTTGGATTTAGAAGGAGATATTTCCCTGTGCTTACTGCTGTTTCTTCCATATGCCGGTAATGGACTGAAAACGCCTGTTTTGGGACTCTGCAGAGAAAGTGTTTGCGGACTGCTGAATCCACACACGGGTTTAACTCTGGAAGTTGAGTGCACACATTGACAACCGTTCTGTTAGATAGCTGCATTTTGGGTTTAGAAGCAGATATTTCCCTGTGCTTACTGCTGTTTCTTCCATATGCCGGTAATGGGCTGAAAACGCCTGTTTTGGGACTCTGCAGAGAATGTGTTTGCAGACTGCTGAATCCACACACTGGTTTAACTCTGGAAGTTGAGTGCACACATTGACAACCGTTCTGTTAGATAGCTGCGTTTTGGATTTAGAAGCAGATATTTCCCTGTGCTTACTGCTGTTTCTTCCATATGCCGGTAATGGGCTGAAAACGCCTGTTTTGGGACTCTGCAGAGAAAGTGTTTGCAGACTGCTGAATCCACACACGGGTTTAACTCTGGAAGTTGAGTGCACACATTGACAACCGTTCTGTTAGATAGCTGCGTTTTGGATTTAGAAGCAGATATTTCCCTGTGCTTACTGCTGTTTCTTCCATATGCCGGTAATGGGCTGAAAACGCCTGTTTTGGGACTCTGCAGAGAAAGTGTTTGCAGACTGCTGAATCCACACACGGGTTTAACTCTGGAAGTTGAGTGCACACATTGACAACCGTTCTGTTAGATAGCTGCGTTTTGGATTTAGAAGCAGATATTTCCCTGTGCTTACTGCTGTTTCTTCCATATGCCGGTAATGGGCTGAAAACGCCTGTTTTGGGACTCTGCACAGAAAGGGTTTGCAGACTGCTGAATCCACACACGGGTTTAACTCTGGAAGTTGAGTGCACACATTGACAACCGTTCTGTTAGATAGCTGCGTTTTGGATTTAGAAGCAGATATTTCCCTGTGCTTACTGCTGTTTCTTCCATATGCCGGTAATGGGCTGAAAACGCCTGTTTTGGGACTCTGCAGAGAAAGTGTTTGCAGACTGCTGAATCCACACACGGCTTTAACTCTGGAAGTTGAGTGCACACATTGACAACCGTTCTGTTAGATAGCTGCGTTTTGGATTTAGAAGGAGATATTTCCCTGTGCTTACTGCTGTTTCTTCCATATGCCGGTAATGGGCTGAAAACGCCTGTTTTGGGACTCTGCAGAGAAAGGGTTTGCAGACTGCTGAATCCACACACGGGTTTAACTCTGGAAGTTGAGTGCACACATTGACAACCGTTCTGTTAGATAGCTGCGTTTTGGATTTAGAAGCAGATATTTCCCTGTGCTTACTGCTGTTTCTTCCATATGCCGGTAATGGGCTGAAAACGCCTGTTTTGGGACTCTGCAGAGAAAGTGTTTGCAGACTGCTGAATCCACACACGGCTTTAACTCTGGAAGTTGAGTGCACACATTCACAACCGTTCTCTTAGATAGCTGCGTTTTGGATTTAGAAGCAGATATTTCCCTGTGCTTACTGCTGTTTCTTCCATATGCCGGTAATGGGCTGAAAACGCCTGTTTTGGGACTCTGCAGTGAAAGGGTTTGCAGACTGCTGAATCCACACACGGGTTTAACTCTGGAAGTTGAGTGCACACATTGACAACCGTTCTGTTAGATAGCTGCGTTTTGGATTTAGAAGCAGATATTTCCCTCTGCTTACTGCTGTTTCTTCTATATGCCGGTAATGGGCTGAAAACGCCTGTTTTGGGACTCTGCAGTGAAAGGGTTTGCAGACTGCTGAATCCACACACGGGTTTAACTCTGGAAGTTGAGTGCACACATTGACAACCGTTCTGTTAGATAGCTGCGTTTTGGATTTAGAAGCAGATATTTCCCTGTGCTTACTGCTGTTTCTTCCATATGCCGGTAATGGGCTGAAAACGCCTGTTTTGGGACTCTGCAGAGAAAGGGTTTGCAGACTGCTGAATCCACACACGGGTTTAACTCTGGAAGTTGAGTGCACACATTGACAACCGTTCTGTTAGATAGCTGCGTTTTGGATTTAGAAGCAGATATTTCCCTGTGCTTACTGCTGTTTCTTCCATATGCCGGTAATGGGCTGAAAACGCCTGTTTTGGGACTCTGCAGAGAAAGGGTTTGCAGACTGCTGAATCCACACACGGGTTTAACTCTGGAAGTTGAGTGCACACATTGACAACCGTTCTGTTAGATAGCTGCGTTTTGGATTTAGAAGCAGATATTTCCCTGTGCTTACTGCTGTTTCTTCCATATGCCGGTAATGGGCTGAAAACGCCTGTTTTGGGACTCTGCAGAGAAAGTGTTTGCAGACTGCTGAATCCACACACGGGTTTAACTCTGGAAGTTGAGTGCACACATTGACAACCGTTCTGTTAGATAGCTGCGTTTTGGATTTAGAAGCAGATATTTCCCTGTGCTTACTGCTGTTTCTTCCATATGCCGGTAATGGGCTGAAAACGCCTGTTTTGGGACTCTGCACAGAAAGGGTTTGCAGACTGCTGAATCCACACACGGGTTTAACTCTGGAAGTTGAGTGCACACATTGACAACCGTTCTGTTAGATAGCTGCGTTTTGGATTTAGAAGCAGATATTTCCCTGTGCTTACTGCTGTTTCTTCCATATGCCGGTAATGGGCTGAAAACGCCTGTTTTGGGACTCTGCAGAGAAAGTGTTTGCAGACTGCTGAATCCACACACGGGTTTAACTCTGGAAGTTGAGTGCACACATTGACAACCGTTCTGTTAGATAGCTGCGTTTTGGATATAGAAGCAGATATTTCCCTGTGCTTACTGCTGTTTCTTCCATATGCCGGTAATGGGCTGAAAACGCCTGTTTTGGGACTCTGCACAGAAAGTGTTTGCAGACTGCTGAATCCACACACGGTTTTAACTCTGGAAGTTGAGTGCACACATTGACAACCGTTCTGTTAGATAGCTGCGTTTTGGATTTAGAAGCAGATATTTCCCTGTGCTTACTGCTGTTTCTTCCATATGCCGGTAATGGGCTGAAAACGCCTGTTTTGGGACTCTGCAGAGAAAGTGTTTGCAGACTGCTGAATCCACACACGGGTTTAACTCTGGAAGTTGAGTGCACACATTGACAACCGTTCTGTTAGAAAGCTGCGTTTTGGATTTAGAAGGAGATATTTCCCTGTGCTTACTGCTGTTTCTTCCATATGCCGGTAATGGGCTGAAAACGCCTGTTTTGGGACTCTGCAGAGAAAGGGTTTGCAGACTGCTGAATCCACACACGGGTTTAACTCTGGAAGTTGAGTGCACACATTGACAACCGTTCTGTTAGATAGCTGCGTTTTGGATTTAGAAGCAGATATTTCCCTGTGCTTACTGCTGTTTCTTCCATATGCCGGTAATGGGCTGAAAACGCCTGTTTTGGGACTCTGCAGAGAAAGTGTTTGCAGACTGCTGAATCCACACACGGGTTTAACTCTGGAAGTTGAGTGCACACATTGACAACCGTTCTGTTAGATAGCTGCGTTTTGGATTTAGAAGCAGATATTTCCCTGTGCTTACTGCTGTTTCTTCCATATGCCGGTAATGGGCTGAAAACGCCTGTTTTGGGACTCTGCAGTGAAAGGGTTTGCAGACTGCTGAATCCACACACGGGTTTAACTCTGGAAGTTGAGTGCACACATTGACAACCGTTCTGTTAGATAGCTGCGTTTTGGATTTAGAAGCAGATATTTCCCTCTGCTTACTGCTGTTTCTTCTATATGCCGGTAATGGGCTGAAAACGCCTGTTTTGGGACTCTGCACAGAAAGGGTTTGCAGACTGCTGAATCCACACACGGGTTTAACTCTGGAAGTTGAGTGCACACATTGACAACCGTTCTGTTAGATAGCTGCGTTTTGGATTTAGAAGCAGATATTTCCCTGTGCTTACTGCTGTTTCTTCCATATGCCGGTAATGGGCTGAAAACGCCTGTTTTGGGACTCTGCAGAGAAAGGGTTTGCAGACTGCTGAATCCACACACGGGTTTAACTCTGGAAGTTGAGTGCACACATTGACAACCGTTCTGTTAGATAGCTGCGTTTTGGATTTAGAAGCAGATATTTCCCTGTGCTTACTGCTGTTTCTTCCATATGCCGGTAATGGGCTGAAAACGCCTGTTTTGGGACTCTGCACAGAAAGGGTTTGCAGACTGCTGAATCCACACACGGGTTTAACTCTGGAAGTTGAGTGCAGACATTGACAACCGTTCTGTTAGATAGCTGCGTTTTGGATTTAGAAGCAGATATTTCCCTGGGCTTACTGCTGTTTCTTCCATATGCTGGTAAAGGGCTGAAAACGCCTGTTTTGGGACTCTGCAGAGAAAGTGTTTGCAGACTGCTGAATCCACACACGGGTTTAACTCTGGAAGTTGAGTGCACACATTGACAACCGTTCTGTTAGATAGCTGCGTTTTGGATTTAGAAGCAGATATTTCCCTGTGCTTACTGCTGTTTCTTCCATATGCCGGTAATGGGCTGAAAACGCCTGTTTTGGGACTCTGCACAGAAAGGGTTTGCAGACTGCTGAATCCACACACGGGTTTAACTCTGGAAGTTGAGTGCACACATTGACAACCGTTCTGTTACATAGCTGCGTTTTGGATTTAGAAGGAGATATTTCCCTGTGCTTACTGCTGTTTCTTCCATATGCCGGTAATGGACTGAAAACGCCTGTTTTGGGACTCTGCAGAGAAAGTGTTTGCGGACTGCTGAATCCACACACGGGTTTAAATCTGGAAGTTGAGTGCACACATTGACAACCGTTCTGTTAGATAGCTGCATTTTGGGTTTAGAAGCAGATATTTCCCTGTGCTTACTGCTGTTTCTTCCATATGCCGGTAATGGGCTGAAAACGCCTGTTTTGGGACTCTGCAGAGAATGTGTTTGCAGACTGCTGAATCCACACACTGGTTTAACTCTGGAAGTTGAGTGCACACATTGACAACCGTTCTGTTAGATAGCTGCGTTTTGGATTTAGAAGCAGATATTTCCCTGTGCTTACTGCTGTTTCTTCCATATGCCGGTAATGGGCTGAAAACGCCTGTTTTGGGACTCTGCAGAGAAAGTGTTTGCAGACTGCTGAATCCACACACGGGTTTAACTCTGGAAGTTGAGTGCACACATTGACAACCGTTCTGTTAGATAGCTGCGTTTTGGATTTAGAAGCAGATATTTCCCTGTGCTTACTGCTGTTTCTTCCATATGCCGGTAATGGGCTGAAAACGCCTGTTTTGGGACTCTGCAGAGAAAGTGTTTGCAGACTGCTGAATCCACACACGGGTTTAACTCTGGAAGTTGAGTGCACACATTGACAACCGTTCTGTTAGATAGCTGCGTTTTGGATTTAGAAGCAGATATTTCCCTGTGCTTACTGCTGTTTCTTCCATATGCCGGTAATGGGCTGAAAACGCCTGTTTTGGGACTCTGCACAGAAAGGGTTTGCAGACTGCTGAATCCACACACGGGTTTAACTCTGGAAGTTGAGTGCACACATTGACAACCGTTCTGTTAGATAGCTGCGTTTTGGATTTAGAAGCAGATATTTCCCTGTGCTTACTGCTGTTTCTTCCATATGCCGGTAATGGGCTGAAAACGCCTGTTTTGGGACTCTGCAGAGAAAGTGTTTGCAGACTGCTGAATCCACACACGGCTTTAACTCTGGAAGTTGAGTGCACACATTGACAACCGTTCTGTTAGATAGCTGCGTTTTGGATTTAGAAGGAGATATTTCCCTGTGCTTACTGCTGTTTCTTCCATATGCCGGTAATGGGCTGAAAACGCCTGTTTTGGGACTCTGCAGAGAAAGGGTTTGCAGACTGCTGAATCCACACACGGGTTTAACTCTGGAAGTTGAGTGCACACATTGACAACCGTTCTGTTAGATAGCTGCGTTTTGGATTTAGAAGCAGATATTTCCCTGTGCTTACTGCTGTTTCTTCCATATGCCGGTAATGGGCTGAAAACGCCTGTTTTGGGACTCTGCAGAGAAAGTGTTTGCAGACTGCTGAATCCACACACGGCTTTAACTCTGGAAGTTGAGTGCACACATTCACAACCGTTCTCTTAGATAGCTGCGTTTTGGATTTAGAAGCAGATATTTCCCTGTGCTTACTGCTGTTTCTTCCATATGCCGGTAATGGGCTGAAAACGCCTGTTTTGGGACTCTGCAGTGAAAGGGTTTGCAGACTGCTGAATCCACACACGGGTTTAACTCTGGAAGTTGAGTGCACACATTGACAACCGTTCTGTTAGATAGCTGCGTTTTGGATTTAGAAGCAGATATTTCCCTCTGCTTACTGCTGTTTCTTCTATATGCCGGTAATGGGCTGAAAACGCCTGTTTTGGGACTCTGCAGTGAAAGGGTTTGCAGACTGCTGAATCCACACACGGGTTTAACTCTGGAAGTTGAGTGCACACATTGACAACCGTTCTGTTAGATAGCTGCGTTTTGGATTTAGAAGCAGATATTTCCCTGTGCTTACTGCTGTTTCTTCCATATGCCGGTAATGGGCTGAAAACGCCTGTTTTGGGACTCTGCAGAGAAAGGGTTTGCAGACTGCTGAATCCACACACGGGTTTAACTCTGGAAGTTGAGTGCACACATTGACAACCGTTCTGTTAGATAGCTGCGTTTTGGATTTAGAAGCAGATATTTCCCTGTGCTTACTGCTGTTTCTTCCATATGCCGGTAATGGGCTGAAAACGCCTGTTTTGGGACTCTGCAGAGAAAGGGTTTGCAGACTGCTGAATCCACACACGGGTTTAACTCTGGAAGTTGAGTGCACACATTGACAACCGTTCTGTTAGATAGCTGCGTTTTGGATTTAGAAGCAGATATTTCCCTGTGCTTACTGCTGTTTCTTCCATATGCCGGTAATGGGCTGAAAACGCCTGTTTTGGGACTCTGCAGAGAAAGTGTTTGCAGACTGCTGAATCCACACACGGGTTTAACTCTGGAAGTTGAGTGCACACATTGACAACCGTTCTGTTAGATAGCTGCG
The DNA here is from genome assembly GCF_030222135.1 of Aotus nancymaae. NCBI lineage: Eukaryota > Metazoa > Chordata > Mammalia > Primates > Aotidae > Aotus > Aotus nancymaae. The sequence goes on along the minus strand of NW_026988829.1, from coordinate 195,619 downwards.
TTTTGGATTTAGAAGCAGATATTTCCCTGTGCTTACTGCTGTTTCTTCCATATGCCGGTAATGGGCTGAAAACGCCTGTTTTGGGACTCTGCACAGAAAGGGTTTGCAGACTGCTGAATCCACACACGGGTTTAACTCTGGAAGTTGAGTGCACACATTGACAACCGTTCTGTTAGATAGCTGCGTTTTGGATTTAGAAGCAGATATTTCCCTGTGCTTACTGCTGTTTCTTCCATATGCCGGTAATGGGCTGAAAACGCCTGTTTTGGGACTCTGCAGAGAAAGTGTTTGCAGACTGCTGAATCCACACACGGGTTTAACTCTGGAAGTTGAGTGCACACATTGACAACCGTTCTGTTAGATAGCTGCGTTTTGGATATAGAAGCAGATATTTCCCTGTGCTTACTGCTGTTTCTTCCATATGCCGGTAATGGGCTGAAAACGCCTGTTTTGGGACTCTGCACAGAAAGTGTTTGCAGACTGCTGAATCCACACACGGTTTTAACTCTGGAAGTTGAGTGCACACATTGACAACCGTTCTGTTAGATAGCTGCGTTTTGGATTTAGAAGCAGATATTTCCCTGTGCTTACTGCTGTTTCTTCCATATGCCGGTAATGGGCTGAAAACGCCTGTTTTGGGACTCTGCAGAGAAAGTGTTTGCAGACTGCTGAATCCACACACGGGTTTAACTCTGGAAGTTGAGTGCACACATTGACAACCGTTCTGTTAGAAAGCTGCGTTTTGGATTTAGAAGGAGATATTTCCCTGTGCTTACTGCTGTTTCTTCCATATGCCGGTAATGGGCTGAAAACGCCTGTTTTGGGACTCTGCAGAGAAAGGGTTTGCAGACTGCTGAATCCACACACGGGTTTAACTCTGGAAGTTGAGTGCACACATTGACAACCGTTCTGTTAGATAGCTGCGTTTTGGATTTAGAAGCAGATATTTCCCTGTGCTTACTGCTGTTTCTTCCATATGCCGGTAATGGGCTGAAAACGCCTGTTTTGGGACTCTGCAGAGAAAGTGTTTGCAGACTGCTGAATCCACACACGGGTTTAACTCTGGAAGTTGAGTGCACACATTGACAACCGTTCTGTTAGATAGCTGCGTTTTGGATTTAGAAGCAGATATTTCCCTGTGCTTACTGCTGTTTCTTCCATATGCCGGTAATGGGCTGAAAACGCCTGTTTTGGGACTCTGCAGTGAAAGGGTTTGCAGACTGCTGAATCCACACACGGGTTTAACTCTGGAAGTTGAGTGCACACATTGACAACCGTTCTGTTAGATAGCTGCGTTTTGGATTTAGAAGCAGATATTTCCCTCTGCTTACTGCTGTTTCTTCTATATGCCGGTAATGGGCTGAAAACGCCTGTTTTGGGACTCTGCACAGAAAGGGTTTGCAGACTGCTGAATCCACACACGGGTTTAACTCTGGAAGTTGAGTGCACACATTGACAACCGTTCTGTTAGATAGCTGCGTTTTGGATTTAGAAGCAGATATTTCCCTGTGCTTACTGCTGTTTCTTCCATATGCCGGTAATGGGCTGAAAACGCCTGTTTTGGGACTCTGCAGAGAAAGGGTTTGCAGACTGCTGAATCCACACACGGGTTTAACTCTGGAAGTTGAGTGCACACATTGACAACCGTTCTGTTAGATAGCTGCGTTTTGGATTTAGAAGCAGATATTTCCCTGTGCTTACTGCTGTTTCTTCCATATGCCGGTAATGGGCTGAAAACGCCTGTTTTGGGACTCTGCACAGAAAGGGTTTGCAGACTGCTGAATCCACACACGGGTTTAACTCTGGAAGTTGAGTGCACACATTGACAACCGTTCTGTTAGATAGCTGCGTATTGGATTTAGAAGCAGATATTTCCCTGTGCTTACTGCTGTTTCTTCCATATGCCGGTAATGGGCTGAAAACGCCTGTTTTGGGACTCTGCAGAGAAAGTGTTTGCAGACTGCTGAATCCACACACGGGTTTAACACTGGAAGTTGAGTGCACACATTGACAACCGTTCTGTTAGATAGCTGCGTTTTGGATTTAGAAGCAGATATTTCCCTGTGCTTACTGCTGTTTCTTCCATATGCCGGTAATGGGCTGAAAACGCCTGTTTTGGGACTCTGCACAGAAAGGGTTTGCAGACTGCTGAATCCACACACGGGTTTAACTCTGGAAGTTGAGTGCACACATTGACAACCGTTCTGTTAGATAGCTGCGTTTTGGATTTAGAAGCAGATATTTCTCTGTGCTTACTGCTGTTTCTTCCATATGCCGGTAATGGGCTGAAAACGCCTGTTTTGGGACTCTGCAGAGAAAGTGTTTGCAGACTGCTGAATCCACACACGGGTTTAACTCTGGAAGTTGAGTGCAGACATTGACAACCGTTCTGTTAGATAGCTGCGTTTTGGATTTAGAAGCAGATATTTCCCTGGGCTTACTGCTGTTTCTTCCATATGCTGGTAAAGGGCTGAAAACGCCTGTTTCGGGACTCTGCAGAGAAAGTGTTTGCAGACTGCTGAATCCACACACGGGTTTAACTCTGGAAGTTGAGTGCACACATTGACAACCGTTCTGTTAGATAGCTGCGTTTTGGATTTAGAAGCAGATATTTCCCTGTGCTTACTGCTGTTTCTTCCATATGCCGGTAATGGGCTGAAAACGCCTGTTTTGGGACTCTGCACAGAAAGGGTTTGCAGACTGCTGAATCCACACACGGGTTTAACTCTGGAAGTTGAGTGCACACATTGACAACCGTTCTGTTAGATAGCTGCGTATTGGATTTAGAAGCAGATATTTCCCTGTGCTTACTGCTGTTTCTTCCATATGCCGGTAATGGGCTGAAAACGCCTGTTTTGGGACACTGCAGAGACAGTGTTTGCAGACTGCTGAATCGACACACGGGTTTAGCTCTGGAAGTTGAGTGCACACATTGACAACCGTTCTGTTAGATAGCTGCGTTTTGGATTTAGAAGCAGATATTTCCCTGTGCTTACTGCTATTTCTTCCATATGCCGGTAATGGGCTGAAAACGCCTGTTTTGGGACTCTGCAGAGAAAGTGTTTGCGGACTGCTGAATCCACACACGGGTTTAACTCTGGAAGTTGAGTGCACACATTGACAACCGTTCTGTTAGATAGCTGCGTTTTGGATTTAGAAGCAGATATTTCCCTGTGCTTACTGCTGTTTCTTCCATATGCCGGTAATGGGCTGAAAACGCCTGTTTTGGGACTCTGCAGAGAATGTGTTTGCAGACTGCTGAATCCACACACTGGTTTAACTCTGGAAGTTGAGTGCACACATTGACAACCGTTCTGTTAGATAGCTGCGTTTTGGATTTAGAAGCAGATATTTCCCTGTGCTTACTGCTGTTTCTTCCATATGCCGGTAATGGGCTGAAAACGCCTGTTTTGGGACTCTGCACAGAAAGTGTTTGCAGACTGCTGAATCCACACACGGGTTTAACTCTGGAAGTTGAGTGCACACATTGACAACCGTTCTGTTAGATAGCTGCGTTTTGGATTTAGAAGCAGATATTTCCCTGTGCTTACTGCTGTTTCTTCCATATGCCGGTAATGGGCTGAAAACGCCTGTTTTGGGACTCTGCAGAGAAAGTGTTTGCAGAATGCTGAATCCACACACGGGTTTAACTCTGGAAGTTGAGTGCACACATTGACAACCGTTCTGTTAGATAGCTGCGTTTTGGATTTATAAGCAGATATTTCCCTGTGCTTACTGCTGTTTCTTCCATATGCCGGTAATGGGCTGAAAACGCCTGTTTTGGGACTCTGCACAGAAAGGGTTTGCAGACTGCTGAATCCACACACGGGTTTAACTCTGGAAGTTGAGTGCACACATTGACAACCGTTCTGTTAGATAGCTGCGTTTTGGATTTAGAAGGAGATATTTCCCTGTGCTTACTGCTGTTTCTTCCATATGCCGGTAATGGGCTGAAAACGCCTGTTTTGGGACTCTGCAGAGAAAGTGTTTGCAGACTGCTGAATCCACACACGGGTTTAACTCTGGAAGTTGAGTGCACACATTGACAACCGTTCTGTTAGATAGCTGCGTTTTGGATTTAGAAGCAGATATTTCCCTGTGCTTACTGCTGTTTCTTCCATATGCCGGTAATGGGCTGAAAACGCCTGTTTTGGGACTCTGCAGTGAAAGGGTTTGCAGACTGCTGAATCCACACACGGGTTTAACTCTGGAAGTTGAGTGCACACATTGACAACCGTTCTGTTAGATAGCTGCGTTTTGGATTTAGAAGCAGATATTTCCCTCTGCTTACTGCTGTTTCTTCTATATGCCGGTAATGGGCTGAAAACGCCTGTTTTGGGACTCTGCACAGAAAGTGTTTGCAGACTGCTGAATCCACACACGGGTTTAACTCTGGAAGTTGAGTGCACACATTGACAACCGTTCTGTTAGATAGCTGCGTTTTGGATTTAGAAGCAGATATTTCCCTGTGCTTACTGCTGTTTCTTCCATATGCCGGTAATGGGCTGAAAACGCCTGTTTTGGGACTCTGCAGAGAAAGGGTTTGCAGACGGCTGAATCCACACACGGGTTTAACTCTGGAAGTTGAGTGCACACATTGACAACCGTTCTGTTAGATAGCTGCGTTTTGGATTTAGAAGCAGATATTTCCCTGTGCTTACTGCTGTTTCTTCCATATGCCGGTAATGGGCTGAAAACGCCTGTTTTGGGACTCTGCACAGAAAGGGTTTGCAGACTGCTGAATCCACACACGGGTTTAACTCTGGAAGTTGAGTGCACACATTGACAACCGTTCTGTTAGATAGCTGCGTTTTGGATTTAGAAGGAGATATTTCCCTGTGCTTACTGCTGTTTCTTCCATATGCCGGTAATGGGCTGAAAACGCCTGTTTTGGGACTCTGCAGAGAAAGTGTTTGCAGACTGCTGAATCCACACACGGGTTTAACTCTGGAAGTTGAGTGCACACATTGACAACCGTTCTGTTAGATAGCTGCGTTTTGGATTTAGAAGCAGATATTTCCCTCTGCTTACTGCTGTTTCTTCTATATGCCGGTAATGGGCTGAAAACGCCTGTTTTGGGACTCTGCAGAGAAAGTGTTTGCAGACTGCTGAATCCACACACGGGTTTAACTCTGGAAGTTGAGTGCACACATTGACAACCGTTCTGTTAGATAGCTGCGTTTTGGATTTAGAAGCAGATATTTCCCTGTGCTTACTGCTGTTTCTTCCATATGCCGGTAATGGGCTGAAAACGCCTGTTTTGGGACTCTGCAGAGAAAGGGTTTGCAGACTGCTGAATCCACACACGGGTTTAACTCTGGAAGTTGAGTGCACACATTGACAACCGTTCTGTTAGATAGCTGCGTTTTGGATTTAGAAGCAGATATTTCCCTGTGCTTACTGCTGTTTCTTCCATATGCCGGTAAAGGGCTGAAAACGCCTGTTTTGGGACTCTGCACAGAAAGGGTTTGCAGACTGCTGAATCCACACACGGGTTTAACTCTGGAAGTTGAGTGCACACATTGACAACCGTTCTGTTAGATAGCTGCGTATTGGATTTAGAAGCAGATATTTCCCTGTGCTTACTGCTGTTTCTTCCATATGCCGGTAATGGGCTGAAAACGCCTGTTTTGGGACTCTGCAGAGAAAGTGTTTGCAGACTGCTGAATCCACACACGGGTTTAACTCTGGAAGTTGAGTGCACACATTGACAACCGTTCTGTTAGATAGCTGCGTTTTGGATTTAGAAGCAGATATTTCCCTGTGCTTACTGCTATTTCTTCCATATGCCGGTAATGGGCTGAAAACGCCTGTTTTGGGACTCTGCAGAGAAAGTGTTTGCGGACTGCTGAATCCACACACGGGTTTAACTCTGGAAGTTGAGTGCACACATTGACAACCGTTCTGTTAGATAGCTGCGTTTTGGATTTAGAAGCAGATATTTCCCTGTGCTTACTGCTGTTTCTTCCATATGCCGGTAATGGGCTGAAAACGCCTGTTTTGGGACTCTGCAGAGAAAGTGTTTGCAGACTGCTGAATCCACACACGGGTTTAACTCTGGAAGTTGAGTGCACACATTGACAACCGTTCTGTTAGATAGCTGCGTATTGGATTTAGAAGCAGATATTTCCCTGTGCTTACTGCTGTTTCTTCCATATGCCGGTAATGGGCTGAAAACGCCTGTTTTGGGACTCTGCAGAGAAAGTGTTTGCAGACTGCTGAATCCACACACGGGTTTAACTCTGGAAGTTGAGTGCACACATTGACAACCGTTCTGTTAGATAGCTGCGTTTTGGATTTAGAAGAAGATATTTCCCTGTGCTTACTGCTATTTCTTCCATATGCCGGTAATGGGCTGAAAACGCCTGTTTTGGGACTCTGCAGAGAAAGTGTTTGCGGACTGCTGAATCCACACACGGGTTTAACTCTGGAAGTTGAGTGCACACATTGACAACCGTTCTGTTAGATAGCTGCGTTTTGGATTTAGAAGCAGATATTTCCCTGTGCTTACTGCTGTTTCTTCCATATGCCGGTAATGGGCTGAAAACGCCTGTTTTGGGACTCTGCAGAGAATGTGTTTGCAGACTGCTGAATCCACACACTGGTTTAACTCTGGAAGTTGAGTGCACACATTGACAACCGTTCTGTTAGATAGCTGCGTTTTGGATTTAGAAGCAGATATTTCCCTGTGCTTACTGCTGTTTCTTCCATATGCCGGTAATGGGCTGAAAACGCCTGTTTTGGGACTCTGCAGAGAAAGTGTTTGCAGACTGCTGAATCCACACACGGGTTTAACTCTGGAAGTTGAGTGCACACATTGACAACCGTTCTGTTAGATAGCTGCGTTTTGGATTTAGAAGCAGATATTTCCCTGTGCTTACTGCTGTTTCTTCCATATGCCGGTAATGGGCTGAAAACGCCTGTTTTGGGACTCTGCAGAGAAAGTGTTTGCAGACTGCTGAATCCACACACGGGTTTAACTCTGGAAGTTGAGTGCACACATTGACAACCGTTCTGTTCGATAGCTGCGTTTTGGATTTAGAAGCAGATATTTCCCTGTGCTTACTGCTGTTTCTTCCATATGCCGGTAATGGGCTGAAAACGCCTGTTTTGGGACTCTGCAGAGAAAGTGTTTGCAGACTGCTGAATCCACACACGGGTTTAACTCTGGAAGTTGAGTGCACACATTGACAACCGTTCTGTTAGATAGCTGCGTTTTGGATTTAGAAGCAGATATTTCCCTGTGCTTACTGCTGTTTCTTCCATATGCCGGTAATGGGCTGAAAACGCCTGTTTTGGGACTCTGCACAGAAAGCGTTTGCAGACTGCTGAATCCACACACGGGTTTAACTCTGGAAGTTGAGTGCACACATTGACAACCGTTCTGTTAGATAGCTGCGTTTTGGATTTAGAAGCAGATATTTCCCTGTGCTTACTGCTGTTTCTTCCATATGCCGGTAATGGGCTGAAAACGCTTGTTTTGGGACTCTGCAGAGAAAGGGTTTGCAGACTGCTGAATCCACACACGGGTTTAACTCTGGAAGTTGAGTGCACACATTGACAACCGTTCTGTTAGATAGCTGCGTTTTGGATTTAGAAGCAGATATTTCCCTGTGCTTACTGCTGTTTCTTCCATATGCCGGTAAAGGGCTGAAAACGCCTGTTTTGGGACTCTGCAGAGAAAGTGTTTGCAGACTGCTGAATCCACACACGGGTTTAACTCTGGAAGTTGAGTGCACACATTGACAACCGTTTTGTTAGATAGCTGCGTTTTGGATTTAGAAGCAGATATTTCCCTGTGCTTACTGCTGTTTCTTCCATATGCCGGTAATGGGCTGAAAACGCCTGTTTTGGGACTCTGCAGAGAAAGGGTTTGCAGACTGCTGAATCCACACACGGGTTTAACTCTGGAAGTTGAGTGCACACATTGAGAACCGTTCTGTTAGAAAGCTGCGTTTTGGATTTAGAAGCAGATATTTCCCTGTGCTTACTGCTGTTTCTTCCATATGCCGGTAATGGGCTGAAAACGCCTGTTTTGGGACTCTGCAGAGAAAGTGTTTGCAGACTGCTGAATCCACACACGGGTTTAACTCTGGAAGTTGAGTGCACACATTGACAACCGCTCTGTTAGATAGCTGCGTTTTGGATTTAGAAGCAGATATTTCCCTGTGCTTACTGCTGTTTCTTCCATATGCCGGTAATGGGCTGAAAACGCCTGTTTTGGGACTCTGCAGAGAAAGTGTTTGCGGACTGCTGAATCCACACCCGGGTTTAACTCTGGAAGTTGAGTGCACACATTGACAACCGTTCTGTTAGATAGCTGCGTTTTGGATTTAGAAGCAGATATTTCCCTGTGCTTACTGCTGTTTCTTCCATATGCCGGTAATGGGCTGAAAACGCCTGTTTTGGGACTCTGCACAGAAAGGGTTTGCAGACTGCTGAATCCACACACGGGTTTAACTCTGGAAGTTGAGTGCACACATTGACAACCGTTCTGTTAGATAGCTGCGTTTTGGATTTAGAAGCAGATACTTCCCTGTGCTTACTGCTGTTTCTTCCATATGCCGGTAATGGGCTGAAAACGCCTGTTTTGGGACTCTGCACAGAAAGGGTTTGCAGACTGCTGAATCCACACACGGGTTTAACTCTGGAAGTTGAGTGCACACATTGACAACCGTTCTGTTAGATAGCTGCGTTTTGGATTTAGAAGCAGATATTTCCCTGTGCTTACTGCTGTTTCTTCCATATGCCGGTAATGGGCTGAAAACGCCTGTTTTGGGACTCTGCAGAGAAAGTGTTTGCAGACTGCTGAATCCACACACGGTTTTAGCTCTGGAAGTTGAGTGCACACATTGACAACCGTTCTGTTAGATAGCTGCGTTTTGGATTTAGAAGCAGATATTTCCCTGTGCTTACTGCTGTTTCTTCCATATGCCGGTAATGGGCTGAAAATGCCTGTTTTGGGACTCTGCAGAGAAAGTGTTTGCAGACTGCTGAATCCACACACGGGTTTAACTCTGGAAGTTGAGTGCACACATTGACAACCGTTCTGTTAGATAGCTGCGTTTTGGATTTAGAAGCAGATATTTCCCTGTGCTTACTGCTGTTTCTTCCATATGCCGGTAATGGGCTGAAAACGCCTGTTTTGGGACTCTGCACAGAAAGGGTTTGCAGACTGCTGAATCCACACACGGGTTTAACTCTGGAAGTTGAGTGCACACATTGACAACCGTTCTGTTAGATAGCTGCGTTTTGGATTTAGAAGCAGATATTTCCCTGTGCTTACTGCTGTTTCTTCCATATGCCGGTAATGGGCTGAAAACGCCTGTTTTGGGACTCTGCACAGAAAGTGTTTGCAGACTGCTGAATCCATACACGGTTTTATCTCTGGAAGTTGAGTGCACGCATTGACAACCATTCAGTTAGATAGCTGCCTTTTGGTTTTAGAAGCATTTATTTCTCTTTACAGCATATACTCTCATTCACTCTGGAATATCCAAACGCAGCTCCTAAAAGAAACGGGTTTCGAAGTATAATCAGATATTTCTCTTTACATCTTGTACCCCAGTACACTCTGATATATGCATACGCAGCTCCTGGAAGAAACGTGTTTGTAACTCGCTGATTCTGAGCATATATTGAAGTCTCTTAGGTGAATGAACACACAGCAGAGGAGTTTGAAAAAAACATTTCTTCCATGTTATAGATGCACTGTTACTGCTATTACTTTTAGGCTGGTGTTTTCCTGGAAATGTTGGTTTTAGAATTTCCATATAAATGGTTTGTAAACTGCTGCTTAAGTGGAGCAGTTTAATTCGTTAAGTTGAATTCCCTCATTCACAATCATTCTGTTAGCTAGCTCCGTTTTGGTTTTAGAAGCCTGTGTTTCTAGTTACAGCATATACTCCCATTCATTCTGGAATAGCCAAACGCAGCTCCCAGAATAGACGTGTTTCTAAGTCGCTGAATCTAAACATAGATTCAACTCCCTTAGGTGAACGAACACACAGCACAGCAGTTTGAAAGAAACGTTTTATTTGAGTTTTAGACGCAGTCTTATTGCTATTTCTTAGAGGCCGGTATTTTGCTGGGAATGTCTGTTTTAGAATCTGCACAAAAATCTTTTCTAAACTGCTGCATAGAAACAACAGTTTATCTCAATAAGCTGAATGCACACAGTGACAACCATTCTGTTAGATGGCTCCGTGTTTGTTTTAGAACCAGATATTTCACTTTAAACCTTATACTCCAGTACACTCTGGAATATGCAAATGCAGCTCCTGGAAGAAACGTGTTTCTTACTCGCTGAATCTGAACATATACTCAAGACTCTTAGGTGAATGAACACAGAGCAGAGCATTTTGAAGAAAACGTTTCTTCTATGTTATAGATGCAGTCTTACTGCTACTTCTTTTAGGCTGGTGTTTTGCTGCAAATGTTGATTTTAGAATTTGCATATAAAGGGTTTCTAAACTGCTGCCTAAGAAGAGCAGATTAACCCTTTAAGTTGAATGCACACATTCACAACCATTCTGTTAGATAGCTCCGTTTTGGTTTTAGAAACAGATATTTCTCTTTACAGCATTTACTCCCATACACTCTGGAATATCGAAATGCAGCTCCTAGAATAAACGTGTTTCAAACTCGCTGAATCCAAACATAGATTCAACGACCTTTGGTGAACGAACACACTGCAGAGCAGTTTGAAAGAAACGTTCCCTCTGAGTTTTAGACGCAGTCTTACTGCTATTTCTTATAGGCCGGTATTTTGCTGGAAATGTCTGTTTGAGAATCTACACAGAAATGTTTTCTAAACTGCTGCATACAAACAGCAGTTTAGCTCAGTAAGTTGAATGCACACATTGACAACCATTCCATTAGATCATCCGTTTTTCTTTTGGAACGAGACATTTGTCTTTACATCTTATACTCCAGTATACTCTGGAATAGGCAAACACAGCTCCTGGAAGAAACGTGTTGCTAACTAGCTGAATCTGAACATATATTCAAGTCTCTTATATGAATGAACACACAGCAGAGCAGTTTGAAAACAGTTTCTTCCATGTTAAAGATGCAGTCTTACTGCTATTTCCTATAGGCTGGTGTTTTGCTGGAAAGGTCTGTACGAGAATTTGCATATAAAGGGTTTCTAAAGTGCTGCATGAGAAGAGCAGTTTACCTCTTTAAGCCGAAGGCACACATTCACAACCACTCTGCTAGATAGATCCATTTTGGTTTTAGAAACAGATATTTCTCTTTACAGCATATACTCCCATTCATTCTGGAATATCCAAAGACAGCTCCTAGAATAAACGTGTTTCTATCTCGCTGAATCTAAACATAGATTCAACTCCCTTAGGTCAAAGAACACATGGCCGAGCAGTTTGAAAGAAACGTTTCTTCTGAGTTTTAGACGCAGTCTTAATGCTCTTTCTTATATATGCCGGTACTGGGCCGGAAAGTCCTGTTTTGAGACTCTGCACAGAAAGTGTTTGCAGACTGCTGAATCCACACACGGGTTTAACTCTGGAAGTTGAGTGCACACATTGACAACCGTTCTGTTAGATAGCTGCGTTTTGGATTTAGAAGCAGATATTTCCCTGTGCTTACTGCTGTTTCTTCCATATGCCGGTAATGGGCTGAAAACGCCTGTTTTGGGACTCTGCACAGAAAGGGTTTGCAGACTGCTGAATCCACACACGGGTTTAACTCTGGAAGTTGAGTGCACACATTGACAACCGTTCTGTTAGATAGCTGCGTTTTGGATTTAGAAGCAGATATTTCCCTGTGCTTACTGCTGTTTCTTCCATATGCCGGTAATGGGCTGAAAACGCCTGTTTTGGGACTCTGCACAGAAAGTGTTTGCAGACTGCTGAATCCATACACGGTTTTATCTCTGGAAGTTGAGTGCACGCATTGACAACCATTCAGTTAGATAGCTGCCTTTTGGTTTTAGAAGCATTTATTTCTCTTTACAGCATATACTCTCATTCACTCTGGAATATCCAAACGCAGCTCCTAAAAGAAACGGGTTTCTAAGTATAATCAGATATTTCTCTTTACATCTTGTACCCCAGTACACTCTGATATATGCATACGCAGCTCCTGGAAGAAACGTGTTTGTAACTCGCTGATTCTGAGCATATATTGAAGTCTCTTAGGTGAATGAACACACAGCAGAGGAGTTTGAAAAAAACATTTCTTCCATGTTATAGATGCACTGTTACTGCTATTACTTTTAGGCTGGTGTTTTCCTGGAAATGTTGGTTTTAGAATTTCCATATAAATGGTTTGTAAACTGCTGCTTAAGTGGAGCAGTTTAATTCGTTAAGTTGAATTCCCTCATTCACAATCATTCTGTTAGCTAGCTCCGTTTTGGTTTTAGAAGCCTGTGTTTCTAGTTACAGCATATACTCCCATTCATTCTGGAATAGCCAAACGCAGCTCCCAGAATAGACGTGTTTCTAAGTCGCTGAATCTAAACATAGATTCAACTCCCTTAGGTGAACGAACACACAGCACAGCAGTTTGAAAGAAACGTTTTATTTGAGTTTTAGACGCAGTCTTATTGCTATTTCTTAGAGGCCGGTATTTTGCTGGGAATGTCTGTTTTAGAATCTGCACAAAAATCTTTTCTAAACTGCTGCATAGAAACAACAGTTTATCTCAATAAGCTGAATGCACACAGTGACAACCATTCTGTTAGATGGCTCCGTGTTTGTTTTAGAACCAGATATTTCACTTTAAACCTTATACTCCAGTACACTCTGGAATATGCAAATGCAGCTCCTGGAAGAAACGTGTTTCTTACTCGCTGAATCTGAACATATACTCAAGACTCTTAGGTGAATGAACACAGAGCAGAGCATTTTGAAGAAAACGTTTCTTCTATGTTATAGATGCAGTCTTACTGCTACTTCTTTTAGGCTGGTGTTTTGCTGCAAATGTTGATTTTAGAATTTGCATATAAAGGGTTTCTAAACTGCTGCCTAAGAAGAGCAGATTAACCCTTTAAGTTGAATGCACACATTCACAACCATTCTGTTAGATAGCTCCGTTTTGGTTTTAGAAACAGATATTTCTCTTTACAGCATTTACTCCCATACACTCTGGAATATCGAAATGCAGCTCCTAGAATAAACGTGTTTCAAACTCGCTGAATCCAAACATAGATTCAACGACCTTTGGTGAACGAACACACTGCAGAGCAGTTTGAAAGAAACGTTCCCTCTGAGTTTTAGACGCAGTCTTACTGCTATTTCTTATAGGCCGGTATTTTGCTGGAAATGTCTGTTTGAGAATCTACACAGAAATGTTTTCTAAACTGCTGCATACAAACAGCAGTTTAGCTCAGTAAGTTGAATGCACACATTGACAACCATTCCATTAGATCATCCGTTTTTCTTTTGGAACGAGACATTTGTCTTTACATCTTATACTCCAGTATACTCTGGAATAGGCAAACACAGCTCCTGGAAGAAACGTGTTGCTAACTAGCTGAATCTGAACATATATTCAAGTCTCTTATATGAATGAACACACAGCAGAGCAGTTTGAAAACAGTTTCTTCCATGTTAAAGATGCAGTCTTACTGCTATTTCCTATAGGCTGGTGTTTTGCTGGAAAGGTCTGTACGAGAATTTGCATATAAAGGGTTTCTAAAGTGCTGCATGAGAAGAGCAGTTTACCTCTTTAAGCCGAAGGCACACATTCACAACCACTCTGCTAGATAGATCCATTTTGGTTTTAGAAACAGATATTTCTCTTTACAGCATATACTCCCATTCATTCTGGAATATCCAAAGACAGCTCCTAGAATAAACGTGTTTCTATCTCGCTGAATCTAAACATAGATTCAACTCCCTTAGGTCAAAGAACACATGGCCGAGCAGTTTGAAAGAAACGTTTCTTCTGAGTTTTAGACGCAGTCTTAATGCTCTTTCTTATATATGCCGGTACTGGGCCGGAAAGTCCTGTTTTGAGACTCTGCACAGAAAGTGTTTGCAGACTGCTGAATCCACACACGGGTTTAACTCTGGAAGTTGAGTGCACACATTGACAACCGTTCTGTTAGATAGCTGCGTTTTGGATTTAGAAGCAGATATTTCCCTGTGCTTAATGCTGTTTCTTCCATATGCCGGTAATGGGTTGAAAACGCCTGTTTTGGGACTCTGCAGAGAAAGGGTTTGCAGACTGCTGAATCCACACACGGGTTTAACTCTGGAAGTTGAGTGCATACATTGACAACCGTTCTGTTAGATAGCTGCGTTTTGGATTTAGAAGCAGATATTTCCCTGTGCTTACTGCTGTTTCTTCCATATGCCGGTAATGGGCTGAAAACGCCTGTTTTGGGACTCTGCAGAGAAAGTGTTTGCAGACTGCTGAATCCACACACGGGTTTAACTCTGGAAGTTGAGTGCACACATTGACAACCGTTCTGTTAGATAGCTGCGTTTTGGATTTAGAAGCAGATATTTCCCTGTGCTTACTGCTGTTTCTTCCATATGCCGGTAAAGGGCTGAAAACGCCTGTTTTGGGACTCTGCAGAGAAAGTGTTTGCAGACTGCTGAATCCACACACGGGTTTAACTCTGGAAGTTGAGTGCACACATTGACAACCGTTCTGTTAGATAGCTGCGTTTTGGATTTAGAAGCAGATATTTCCCTGTGCTTACTGCTGTTTCTTCCATATGCCGGTAATGGGCTGAAAACGCCTGTTTTGGGACTCTGCAGAGAAAGTGTTTGCAGACTGCTGAATCCACACACGGGTTTAACTCTGGAAGTTGAGTGCACACACTGACAACCGTTCTGTTAGATAGCTGCGTTTTGGATTTAGAAGCAGATATTTCCCTGTGCTTACTGCTGTTTCTTCCATATGCCGGTAATGGGCTGAAAACGCCTGTTTTGGGACTCTGCAGAGAAAGGGTTTGCAGACTGCTGAATCCACACACGGGTTTAACTCTGGAAGTTGAGTGCACACATTGACAACCGTTCTGTTAGATAGCTGCGTTTTGGATTTAGAAGCAGATATTTCCCTGTGCTTACTGCTGTTTCTTCCATATGCCGGTAATGGGCTGAAAACGCCTGTTTTGGGACTCTGCACAGAAAGGGTTTGCAGACTGCTGAATCCACACACGGGTTTAACTCTGGAAGTTGAGTGCACACATTGACAACCGTTCTGTTAGATAGCTGCGTATTGGATTTAGAAGCAGATATTTCCCTGTGCTTACTGCTGTTTCTTCCATATGCCGGTAATGGGCTGAAAACGCCTGTTTTGGGACTCTGCAGAGAAAGTGTTTGCAGACTGCTGAATCCACACACGGGTTTAACTCTGGAAGTTGAGTGCACACATTGACAACCGTTCTGTTAGATAGCTGCGTTTTGGATTTAGAAGCAGATATTTCCCTGTGCTTACTGCTATTTCTTCCATATGCCGGTAATGGGCTGAAAACGCCTGTTTTGGGACTCTGCAGAGAAAGTGTTTGCGGACTGCTGAATCCACACACGGGTTTAACTCTGGAAGTTGAGTGCACACATTGACAACCGTTCTGTTAGATAGCTGCGTTTTGGATTTAGAAGCAGATATTTCCCTGTGCTTACTGCTGTTTCTTCCATATGCCGGTAATGGGCTGAAAACGCCTGTTTTGGGACTCTGCAGAGAAAGTGTTTGCAGACTGCTGAATCCACACACGGGTTTAACTCTGGAAGTTGAGTGCACACATTGACAACCGTTCTGTTAGATAGCTGCGTATTGGATTTAGAAGCAGATATTTCCCTGTGCTTACTGCTGTTTCTTCCATATGCCGGTAATGGGCTGAAAACGCCTGTTTTGGGACTCTGCAGAGAAAGTGTTTGCAGACTGCTGAATCCACACACGGGTTTAACTCTGGAAGTTGAGTGCACACATTGACAACCGTTCTGTTAGATAGCTGCGTTTTGGATTTAGAAGAAGATATTTCCCTGTGCTTACTGCTATTTCTTCCATATGCCGGTAATGGGCTGAAAACGCCTGTTTTGGGACTCTGCAGAGAAAGTGTTTGCGGACTGCTGAATCCACACACGGGTTTAACTCTGGAAGTTGAGTGCACACATTGACAACCGTTCTGTTAGATAGCTGCGTTTTGGATTTAGAAGCAGATATTTCCCTGTGCTTACTGCTGTTTCTTCCATATGCCGGTAATGGGCTGAAAACGCCTGTTTTGGGACTCTGCAGAGAATGTGTTTGCAGACTGCTGAATCCACACACTGGTTTAACTCTGGAAGTTGAGTGCACACATTGACAACCGTTCTGTTAGATAGCTGCGTTTTGGATTTAGAAGCAGATATTTCCCTGTGCTTACTGCTGTTTCTTCCATATGCCGGTAATGGGCTGAAAACGCCTGTTTTGGGACTCTGCAGAGAAAGTGTTTGCAGACTGCTGAATCCACACACGGGTTTAACTCTGGAAGTTGAGTGCACACATTGACAACCGTTCTGTTAGATAGCTGCGTTTTGGATTTAGAAGCAGATATTTCCCTGTGCTTACTGCTGTTTCTTCCATATGCCGGTAATGGGCTGAAAACGCCTGTTTTGGGACTCAGCAGAGAAAGTGTTTGCAGACTGCTGAATCCACACACGGGTTTAACTCTGGAAGTTGAGTGCACACATTGACAACCGTTCTGTTCGATAGCTGCGTTTTGGATTTAGAAGCAGATATTTCCCTGTGCTTACTGCTGTTTCTTCCATATGCCGGTAATGGGCTGAAAACGCCTGTTTTGGGACTCTGCAGAGAAAGTGTTTGCAGACTGCTGAATCCACACACGGGTTTAACTCTGGAAGTTGAGTGCACACATTGACAACCGTTCTGTTAGATAGCTGCGTTTTGGATTTAGAAGCAGATATTTCCCTGTGCTTACTGCTGTTTCTTCCATATGCCGGTAATGGGCTGAAAACGCCTGTTTTGGGACTCTGCACAGAAAGCGTTTGCAGACTGCTGAATCCACACACGGGTTTAACTCTGGAAGTTGAGTGCACACATTGACAACCGTTCTGTTAGATAGCTGCGTTTTGGATTTAGAAGCAGATATTTCCCTGTGCTTACTGCTGTTTCTTCCATATGCCGGTAATGGGCTGAAAACGCTTGTTTTGGGACTCTGCAGAGAAAGGGTTTGCAGACTGCTGAACCCACACACGGGTTTAACTCTGGAAGTTGAGTGCACACATTGACAACCGTTCTGTTAGATAGCTGCGTTTTGGATTTAGAAGCAGATATTTCCCTGTGCTTACTGCTGTTTCTTCCATATGCCGGTAAAGGGCTGAAAACGCCTGTTTTGGGACTCTGCAGAGAAAGTGTTTGCAGACTGCTGAATCCACACACGGGTTTAACTCTGGAAGTTGAGTGCACACATTGACAACCGTTTTGTTAGATAGCTGCGTTTTGGATTTAGAAGCAGATATTTCCCTGTGCTTACTGCTGTTTCTTCCATATGCCGGTAATGGGCTGAAAACGCCTGTTTTGGGACTCTGCAGAGAAAGGGTTTGCAGACTGCTGAATCCACACACGGGTTTAACTCTGGAAGTTGAGTGCACACATTGAGAACCGTTCTGTTAGAAAGCTGCGTTTTGGATTTAGAAGCAGATATTTCCCTGTGCTTACTGCTGTTTCTTCCATATGCCGGTAATGGGCTGAAAACGCCTGTTTTGGGACTCTGCAGAGAAAGTGTTTGCAGACTGCTGAATCCACACACGGGTTTAACTCTGGAAGTTGAGTGCACACATTGACAACCGCTCTGTTAGATAGCTGCGTTTTGGATTTAGAAGCAGATATTTCCCTGTGCTTACTGCTGTTTCTTCCATATGCCGGTAATGGGCTGAAAACGCCTGTTTTGGGACTCTGCAGAGAAAGTGTTTGCGGACTGCTGAATCCACACCCGGGTTTAACTCTGGAAGTTGAGTGCACACATTGACAACCGTTCTGTTAGATAGCTGCGTTTTGGATTTAGAAGCAGATATTTCCCTGTGCTTACTGCTGTTTCTTCCATATGCCGGTAATGGGCTGAAAACGCCTGTTTTGGGACTCTGCACAGAAAGTGTTTGCAGACTGCTGAATCCACACACGGGTTTAACTCTGGAAGTTGAGTGCACACATTGACAACCGTTCTGTTAGATAGCTGCGTTTTGGATTTAGAAGCAGATATTTCCCTGTGCTTACTGCTGTTTCTTCCATATGCCGGTAATGGGCTGAAAACGCCTGTTTTGGGACTCTGCACAGAAAGGGTTTGCAGACTGCTGAATCCACACACGGGTTTAACTCTGGAAGTTGAGTGCACACATTGACAACCGTTCTGTTAGATAGCTGCGTTTTGGATTTAGAAGCAGATATTTCCCTGTGCTTACTGCTGTTTCTTCCATATGCCGGTAATGGGCTGAAAACGCCTGTTTTGGGACTCTGCACAGAAAGTGTTTGCAGACTGCTGAATCCATACACGGTTTTATCTCTGGAAGTTGAGTGCACGCATTGACAACCATTCAGTTAGATAGCTGCCTTTTGGTTTTAGAAGCATTTATTTCTCTTTACAGCATATACTCTCATTCACTCTGGAATATCCAAACGCAGCTCCTAAAAGAAACGGGTTTCTAAGTATAATCAGATATTTCTCTTTACATCTTGTACCCCAGTACACTCTGATATATGCATACGCAGCTCCTGGAAGAAACGTGTTTGTAACTCGCTGATTCTGAGCATATATTGAAGTCTCTTAGGTGAATGAACACACAGCAGAGGAGTTTGAAAAAAACATTTCTTCCATGTTATAGATGCACTGTTACTGCTATTACTTTTAGGCTGGTGTTTTCCTGGAAATGTTGGTTTTAGAATTTCCATATAAATGGTTTGTAAACTGCTGCTTAAGTGGAGCAGTTTAATTCGTTAAGTTGAATTCCCTCATTCACAATCATTCTGTTAGCTAGCTCCGTTTTGGTTTTAGAAGCCTGTGTTTCTAGTTACAGCATATACTCCCATTCATTCTGGAATAGCCAAACGCAGCTCCCAGAATAGACGTGTTTCTAAGTCGCTGAATCTAAACATAGATTCAACTCCCTTAGGTGAACGAACACACAGCACAGCAGTTTGAAAGAAACGTTTTATTTGAGTTTTAGACGCAGTCTTATTGCTATTTCTTAGAGGCCGGTATTTTGCTGGGAATGTCTGTTTTAGAATCTGCACAAAAATCTTTTCTAAACTGCTGCATAGAAACAACAGTTTATCTCAATAAGCTGAATGCACACAGTGACAACCATTCTGTTAGATGGCTCCGTGTTTGTTTTAGAACCAGATATTTCACTTTAAACCTTATACTCCAGTACACTCTGGAATATGCAAATGCAGCTCCTGGAAGAAACGTGTTTCTTACTCGCTGAATCTGAACATATACTCAAGACTCTTAGGTGAATGAACACAGAGCAGAGCATTTTGAAGAAAACGTTTCTTCTATGTTATAGATGCAGTCTTACTGCTACTTCTTTTAGGCTGGTGTTTTGCTGCAAATGTTGATTTTAGAATTTGCATATAAAGGGTTTCTAAACTGCTGCCTAAGAAGAGCAGATTAACCCTTTAAGTTGAATGCACACATTCACAACCATTCTGTTAGATAGCTCCGTTTTGGTTTTAGAAACAGATATTTCTCTTTACAGCATTTACTCCCATACACTCTGGAATATCGAAATGCAGCTCCTAGAATAAACGTGTTTCAAACTCGCTGAATCCAAACATAGATTCAACGACCTTTGGTGAACGAACACACTGCAGAGCAGTTTGAAAGAAACGTTCCCTCTGAGTTTTAGACGCAGTCTTACTGCTATTTCTTATAGGCCGGTATTTTGCTGGAAATGTCTGTTTGAGAATCTACACAGAAATGTTTTCTAAACTGCTGCATACAAACAGCAGTTTAGCTCAGTAAGTTGAATGCACACATTGACAACCATTCCATTAGATCATCCGTTTTTCTTTTGGAACGAGACATTTGTCTTTACATCTTATACTCCAGTATACTCTGGAATAGGCAAACACAGCTCCTGGAAGAAACGTGTTGCTAACTAGCTGAATCTGAACATATATTCAAGTCTCTTATATGAATGAACACACAGCAGAGCAGTTTGAAAACAGTTTCTTCCATGTTAAAGATGCAGTCTTACTGCTATTTCCTATAGGCTGGTGTTTTGCTGGAAAGGTCTGTACGAGAATTTGCATATAAAGGGTTTCTAAAGTGCTGCATGAGAAGAGCAGTTTACCTCTTTAAGCCGAAGGCACACATTCACAACCACTCTGCTAGATAGATCAATTTTGGTTTTAGAAACAGATATTTCTCTTTACAGCATATACTCCCATTCATTCTGGAATATCCAAAGACAGCTCCTAGAATAAACGTGTTTCTATCTCGCTGAATCTAAACATAGATTCAACTCCCTTAGGTCAAAGAACACATGGCCGAGCAGTTTGAAAGAAACGTTTCTTCTGAGTTTTAGACGCAGTCTTAATGCTCTTTCTTATATATGCCGGTACTGGGCCGGAAAGTCCTGTTTTGAGACTCTGCACAGAAAGTGTTTGCAGACTGCTGAATCCACACACGGGTTTAACTCTGGAAGTTGAGTGCACACATTGACAACCGTTCTGTTAGATAGCTGCGTTTTGGATTTAGAAGCAGATATTTCCCTGTGCTTAATGCTGTTTCTTCCATATGCCGGTAATGGGTTGAAAACGCCTGTTTTGGGACTCTGCAGAGAAAGGGTTTGCAGACTGCTGAATCCACACACGGGTTTAACTCTGGAAGTTGAGTGCATACATTGACAACCGTTCTGTTAGATAGCTGCGTTTTGGATTTAGAAGCAGATATTTCCCTGTGCTTACTGCTGTTTCTTCCATATGCCGGTAATGGGCTGAAAACGCCTGTTTTGGGACTCTGCAGAGAAAGTGTTTGCAGACTGCTGAATCCACACACGGGTTTAACTCTGGAAGTTGAGTGCACACATTGACAACCGTTCTGTTAGATAGCTGCGTTTTGGATTTAGAAGCAGATATTTCCCTGTGCTTACTGCTGTTTCTTCCATATGCCGGTAAAGGGCTGAAAACGCCTGTTTTGGGACTCTGCAGAGAAAGTGTTTGCAGACTGCTGAATCCACACACGGGTTTAACTCTGGAAGTTGAGTGCACACATTGACAACCGTTCTGTTAGATAGCTGCGTTTTGGATTTAGAAGCAGATATTTCCCTGTGCTTACTGCTGTTTCTTCCATATGCCGGTAATGGGCTGAAAACGCCTGTTTTGGGACTCTGCAGAGAAAGTGTTTGCAGACTGCTGAATCCACACACGGGTTTAACTCTGGAAGTTGAGTGCACACACTGACAACCGTTCTGTTAGATAGCTGCGTTTTGGATTTAGAAGCAGATATTTCCCTGTGCTTACTGCTGTTTCTTCCATATGCCGGTAATGGGCTGAAAACGCCTGTTTTGGGACTCTGCAGAGAAAGGGTTTGCAGACTGCTGAATCCACACACGGGTTTAACTCTGGAAGTTGAGTGCACACATTGACAACCGTTCTGTTAGATAGCTGCGTTTTGGATTTAGAAGCAGATATTTCCCTGTGCTTACTGCTGTTTCTTCCATATGCCGGTAATGGGCTGAAAACGCCTGTTTTGGGACTCTGCACAGAAAGGGTTTGCAGACTGCTGAATCCACACACGGGTTTAACTCTGGAAGTTGAGTGCACACATTGACAACCGTTCTGTTAGATAGCTGCGTATTGGATTTAGAAGCAGATATTTCCCTGTGCTTACTGCTGTTTCTTCCATATGCCGGTAATGGGCTGAAAACGCCTGTTTTGGGACTCTGCAGAGAAAGTGTTTGCAGACTGCTGAATCCACACACGGGTTTAACTCTGGAAGTTGAGTGCACACATTGACAACCGTTCTGTTAGATAGCTGCGTTTTGGATTTAGAAGCAGATATTTCCCTGTGCTTACTGCTATTTCTTCCATATGCCGGTAATGGGCTGAAAACGCCTGTTTTGGGACTCTGCAGAGAAAGTGTTTGCGGACTGCTGAATCCACACACGGGTTTAACTCTGGAAGTTGAGTGCACACATTGACAACCGTTCTGTTAGATAGCTGCGTTTTGGATTTAGAAGCAGATATTTCCCTGTGCTTACTGCTGTTTCTTCCATATGCCGGTAATGGGCTGAAAACGCCTGTTTTGGGACTCTGCAGAGAAAGTGTTTGCAGACTGCTGAATCCACACACGGGTTTAACTCTGGAAGTTGAGTGCACACATTGACAACCGTTCTGTTAGATAGCTGCGTATTGGATTTAGAAGCAGATATTTCCCTGTGCTTACTGCTGTTTCTTCCATATGCCGGTAATGGGCTGAAAACGCCTGTTTTGGGACTCTGCAGAGAAAGTGTTTGCAGACTGCTGAATCCACACACGGGTTTAACTCTGGAAGTTGAGTGCACACATTGACAACCGTTCTGTTAGATAGCTGCGTTTTGGATTTAGAAGAAGATATTTCCCTGTGCTTACTGCTATTTCTTCCATATGCCGGTAATGGGCTGAAAACGCCTGTTTTGGGACTCTGCAGAGAAAGTGTTTGCGGACTGCTGAATCCACACACGGGTTTAACTCTGGAAGTTGAGTGCACACATTGACAACCGTTCTGTTAGATAGCTGCGTTTTGGATTTAGAAGCAGATATTTCCCTGTGCTTACTGCTGTTTCTTCCATATGCCGGTAATGGGCTGAAAACGCCTGTTTTGGGACTCTGCAGAGAATGTGTTTGCAGACTGCTGAATCCACACACTGGTTTAACTCTGGAAGTTGAGTGCACACATTGACAACCGTTCTGTTAGATAGCTGCGTTTTGGATTTAGAAGCAGATATTTCCCTGTGCTTACTGCTGTTTCTTCCATATGCCGGTAATGGGCTGAAAACGCCTGTTTTGGGACTCTGCAGAGAAAGTGTTTGCAGACTGCTGAATCCACACACGGGTTTAACTCTGGAAGTTGAGTGCACACATTGACAACCGTTCTGTTAGATAGCTGCGTTTTGGATTTAGAAGCAGATATTTCCCTGTGCTTACTGCTGTTTCTTCCATATGCCGGTAATGGGCTGAAAACGCCTGTTTTGGGACTCAGCAGAGAAAGTGTTTGCAGACTGCTGAATCCACACACGGGTTTAACTCTGGAAGTTGAGTGCACACATTGACAACCGTTCTGTTCGATAGCTGCGTTTTGGATTTAGAAGCAGATATTTCCCTGTGCTTACTGCTGTTTCTTCCATATGCCGGTAATGGGCTGAAAACGCCTGTTTTGGGACTCTGCAGAGAAAGTGTTTGCAGACTGCTGAATCCACACACGGGTTTAACTCTGGAAGTTGAGTGCACACATTGACAACCGTTCTGTTAGATAGCTGCGTTTTGGATTTAGAAGCAGATATTTCCCTGTGCTTACTGCTGTTTCTTCCATATGCCGGTAATGGGCTGAAAACGCCTGTTTTGGGACTCTGCACAGAAAGCGTTTGCAGACTGCTGAATCCACACACGGGTTTAACTCTGGAAGTTGAGTGCACACATTGACAACCGTTCTGTTAGATAGCTGCGTTTTGGATTTAGAAGCAGATATTTCCCTGTGCTTACTGCTGTTTCTTCCATATGCCGGTAATGGGCTGAAAACGCTTGTTTTGGGACTCTGCAGAGAAAGGGTTTGCAGACTGCTGAACCCACACACGGGTTTAACTCTGGAAGTTGAGTGCACACATTGACAACCGTTCTGTTAGATAGCTGCGTTTTGGATTTAGAAGCAGATATTTCCCTGTGCTTACTGCTGTTTCTTCCATATGCCGGTAAAGGGCTGAAAACGCCTGTTTTGGGACTCTGCAGAGAAAGTGTTTGCAGACTGCTGAATCCACACACGGGTTTAACTCTGGAAGTTGAGTGCACACATTGACAACCGTTTTGTTAGATAGCTGCGTTTTGGATTTAGAAGCAGATATTTCCCTGTGCTTACTGCTGTTTCTTCCATATGCCGGTAATGGGCTGAAAACGCCTGTTTTGGGACTCTGCAGAGAAAGGGTTTGCAGACTGCTGAATCCACACACGGGTTTAACTCTGGAAGTTGAGTGCACACATTGAGAACCGTTCTGTTAGAAAGCTGCGTTTTGGATTTAGAAGCAGATATTTCCCTGTGCTTACTGCTGTTTCTTCCATATGCCGGTAATGGGCTGAAAACGCCTGTTTTGGGACTCTGCAGAGAAAGTGTTTGCAGACTGCTGAATCCACACACGGGTTTAACTCTGGAAGTTGAGTGCACACATTGACAACCGCTCTGTTAGATAGCTGCGTTTTGGATTTAGAAGCAGATATTTCCCTGTGCTTACTGCTGTTTCTTCCATATGCCGGTAATGGGCTGAAAACGCCTGTTTTGGGACTCTGCAGAGAAAGTGTTTGCGGACTGCTGAATCCACACCCGGGTTTAACTCTGGAAGTTGAGTGCACACATTGACAACCGTTCTGTTAGATAGCTGCGTTTTGGATTTAGAAGCAGATATTTCCCTGTGCTTACTGCTGTTTCTTCCATATGCCGGTAATGGGCTGAAAACGCCTGTTTTGGGACTCTGCACAGAAAGTGTTTGCAGACTGCTGAATCCACACACGGGTTTAACTCTGGAAGTTGAGTGCACACATTGACAACCGTTCTGTTAGATAGCTGCGTTTTGGATTTAGAAGCAGATATTTCCCTGTGCTTACTGCTGTTTCTTCCATATGCCGGTAATGGGCTGAAAACGCCTGTTTTGGGACTCTGCACAGAAAGGGTTTGCAGACTGCTGAATCCACACACGGGTTTAACTCTGGAAGTTGAGTGCACACATTGACAACCGTTCTGTTAGATAGCTGCGTTTTGGATTTAGAAGCAGATATTTCCCTGTGCTTACTGCTGTTTCTTCCATATGCCGGTAATGGGCTGAAAACGCCTGTTTTGGGACTCTGCACAGAAAGTGTTTGCAGACTGCTGAATCCATACACGGTTTTATCTCTGGAAGTTGAGTGCACGCATTGACAACCATTCAGTTAGATAGCTGCCTTTTGGTTTTAGAAGCATTTATTTCTCTTTACAGCATATACTCTCATTCACTCTGGAATATCCAAACGCAGCTCCTAAAAGAAACGGGTTTCTAAGTATAATCAGATATTTCTCTTTACATCTTGTACCCCAGTACACTCTGATATATGCATACGCAGCTCCTGGAAGAAACGTGTTTGTAACTCGCTGATTCTGAGCATATATTGAAGTCTCTTAGGTGAATGAACACACAGCAGAGGAGTTTGAAAAAAACATTTCTTCCATGTTATAGATGCACTGTTACTGCTATTACTTTTAGGCTGGTGTTTTCCTGGAAATGTTGGTTTTAGAATTTCCATATAAATGGTTTGTAAACTGCTGCTTAAGTGGAGCAGTTTAATTCGTTAAGTTGAATTCCCTCATTCACAATCATTCTGTTAGCTAGCTCCGTTTTGGTTTTAGAAGCCTGTGTTTCTAGTTACAGCATATACTCCCATTCATTCTGGAATAGCCAAACGCAGCTCCCAGAATAGACGTGTTTCTAAGTCGCTGAATCTAAACATAGATTCAACTCCCTTAGGTGAACGAACACACAGCACAGCAGTTTGAAAGAAACGTTTTATTTGAGTTTTAGACGCAGTCTTATTGCTATTTCTTAGAGGCCGGTATTTTGCTGGGAATGTCTGTTTTAGAATCTGCACAAAAATCTTTTCTAAACTGCTGCATAGAAACAACAGTTTATCTCAATAAGCTGAATGCACACAGTGACAACCATTCTGTTAGATGGCTCCGTGTTTGTTTTAGAACCAGATATTTCACTTTAAACCTTATACTCCAGTACACTCTGGAATATGCAAATGCAGCTCCTGGAAGAAACGTGTTTCTTACTCGCTGAATCTGAACATATACTCAAGACTCTTAGGTGAATGAACACAGAGCAGAGCATTTTGAAGAAAACGTTTCTTCTATGTTATAGATGCAGTCTTACTGCTACTTCTTTTAGGCTGGTGTTTTGCTGCAAATGTTGATTTTAGAATTTGCATATAAAGGGTTTCTAAACTGCTGCCTAAGAAGAGCAGATTAACCCTTTAAGTTGAATGCACACATTCACAACCATTCTGTTAGATAGCTCCGTTTTGGTTTTAGAAACAGATATTTCTCTTTACAGCATTTACTCCCATACACTCTGGAATATCGAAATGCAGCTCCTAGAATAAACGTGTTTCAAACTCGCTGAATCCAAACATAGATTCAACGACCTTTGGTGAACGAACACACTGCAGAGCAGTTTGAAAGAAACGTTCCCTCTGAGTTTTAGACGCAGTCTTACTGCTATTTCTTATAGGCCGGTATTTTGCTGGAAATGTCTGTTTGAGAATCTACACAGAAATGTTTTCTAAACTGCTGCATACAAACAGCAGTTTAGCTCAGTAAGTTGAATGCACACATTGACAACCATTCCATTAGATCATCCGTTTTTCTTTTGGAACGAGACATTTGTCTTTACATCTTATACTCCAGTATACTCTGGAATAGGCAAACACAGCTCCTGGAAGAAACGTGTTGCTAACTAGCTGAATCTGAACATATATTCAAGTCTCTTATATGAATGAACACACAGCAGAGCAGTTTGAAAACAGTTTCTTCCATGTTAAAGATGCAGTCTTACTGCTATTTCCTATAGGCTGGTGTTTTGCTGGAAAGGTCTGTACGAGAATTTGCATATAAAGGGTTTCTAAAGTGCTGCATGAGAAGAGCAGTTTACCTCTTTAAGCCGAAGGCACACATTCACAACCACTCTGCTAGATAGATCAATTTTGGTTTTAGAAACAGATATTTCTCTTTACAGCATATACTCCCATTCATTCTGGAATATCCAAAGACAGCTCCTAGAATAAACGTGTTTCTATCTCGCTGAATCTAAACATAGATTCAACTCCCTTAGGTCAAAGAACACATGGCCGAGCAGTTTGAAAGAAACGTTTCTTCTGAGTTTTAGACGCAGTCTTAATGCTCTTTCTTATATATGCCGGTACTGGGCCGGAAAGTCCTGTTTTGAGACTCTGCACAGAAAGTGTTTGCAGACTGCTGAATCCACACACGGGTTTAACTCTGGAAGTTGAGTGCACACATTGACAACCGTTCTGTTAGATAGCTGCGTTTTGGATTTAGAAGCAGATATTTCCCTGTGCTTAATGCTGTTTCTTCCATATGCCGGTAATGGGTTGAAAACGCCTGTTTTGGGACTCTGCAGAGAAAGGGTTTGCAGACTGCTGAATCCACACACGGGTTTAACTCTGGAAGTTGAGTGCATACATTGACAACCGTTCTGTTAGATAGCTGCGTTTTGGATTTAGAAGCAGATATTTCCCTGTGCTTACTGCTGTTTCTTCCATATGCCGGTAATGGGCTGAAAACGCCTGTTTTGGGACTCTGCAGAGAAAGTGTTTGCAGACTGCTGAATCCACACACGGGTTTAACTCTGGAAGTTGAGTGCACACATTGACAACCGTTCTGTTAGATAGCTGCGTTTTGGATTTAGAAGCAGATATTTCCCTGTGCTTACTGCTGTTTCTTCCATATGCCGGTAAAGGGCTGAAAACGCCTGTTTTGGGACTCTGCAGAGAAAGTGTTTGCAGACTGCTGAATCCACACACGGGTTTAACTCTGGAAGTTGAGTGCACACATTGACAACCGTTCTGTTAGATAGCTGCGTTTTGGATTTAGAAGCAGATATTTCCCTGTGCTTACTGCTGTTTCTTCCATATGCCGGTAATGGGCTGAAAACGCCTGTTTTGGGACTCTGCAGAGAAAGGGTTTGCAGACTGCTGAATCCACACACGGGTTTAACTCTGGAAGTTGAGTGCACACATTGACAACCGTTCTGTTAGATAGCTGCGTTTTGGATTTAGAAGCAGATATTTCCCTGTGCTTACTGCTGTTTCTTCCATATGCCGGTAAAGGGCTGAAAACGCCTGTTTTGGGACTCTGCACAGAAAGGGTTTGCAGACTGCTGAATCCACACACGGGTTTAACTCTGGAAGTTGAGTGCACACATTGACAACCGTTCTGTTAGATAGCTGCGTATTGGATTTAGAAGCAGATATTTCCCTGTGCTTACTGCTGTTTCTTCCATATGCCGGTAATGGGCTGAAAACGCCTGTTTTGGGACTCTGCAGAGAAAGTGTTTGCAGACTGCTGAATCCACACACGGGTTTAACTCTGGAAGTTGAGTGCACACATTGACAACCGTTCTGTTAGATAGCTGCGTTTTGGATTTAGAAGCAGATATTTCCCTGTGCTTACTGCTATTTCTTCCATATGCCGGTAATGGGCTGAAAACGCCTGTTTTGGGACTCTGCAGAGAAAGTGTTTGCGGACTGCTGAATCCACACACGGGTTTAACTCTGGAAGTTGAGTGCACACATTGACAACCGTTCTGTTAGATAGCTGCGTTTTGGATTTAGAAGCAGATATTTCCCTGTGCTTACTGCTGTTTCTTCCATATGCCGGTAATGGGCTGAAAACGCCTGTTTTGGGACTCTGCAGAGAAAGTGTTTGCAGACTGCTGAATCCACACACGGGTTTAACTCTGGAAGTTGAGTGCACACATTGACAACCGTTCTGTTAGATAGCTGCGTATTGGATTTAGAAGCAGATATTTCCCTGTGCTTACTGCTGTTTCTTCCATATGCCGGTAATGGGCTGAAAACGCCTGTTTTGGGACTCTGCAGAGAAAGTGTTTGCAGACTGCTGAATCCACACACGGGTTTAACTCTGGAAGTTGAGTGCACACATTGACAACCGTTCTGTTAGATAGCTGCGTTTTGGATTTAGAAGAAGATATTTCCCTGTGCTTACTGCTATTTCTTCCATATGCCGGTAATGGGCTGAAAACGCCTGTTTTGGGACTCTGCAGAGAAAGTGTTTGCGGACTGCTGAATCCACACACGGGTTTAACTCTGGAAGTTGAGTGCACACATTGACAACCGTTCTGTTAGATAGCTGCGTTTTGGATTTAGAAGCAGATATTTCCCTGTGCTTACTGCTGTTTCTTCCATATGCCGGTAATGGGCTGAAAACGCCTGTTTTGGGACTCTGCAGAGAATGTGTTTGCAGACTGCTGAATCCACACACTGGTTTAACTCTGGAAGTTGAGTGCACACATTGACAACCGTTCTGTTAGATAGCTGCGTTTTGGATTTAGAAGCAGATATTTCCCTGTGCTTACTGCTGTTTCTTCCATATGCCGGTAATGGGCTGAAAACGCCTGTTTTGGGACTCTGCAGAGAAAGTGTTTGCAGACTGCTGAATCCACACACGGGTTTAACTCTGGAAGTTGAGTGCACACATTGACAACCGTTCTGTTAGATAGCTGCGTTTTGGATTTAGAAGCAGATATTTCCCTGTGCTTACTGCTGTTTCTTCCATATGCCGGTAATGGGCTGAAAACGCCTGTTTTGGGACTCTGCAGAGAAAGTGTTTGCAGACTGCTGAATCCACACACGGGTTTAACTCTGGAAGTTGAGTGCACACATTGACAACCGTTCTGTTCGATAGCTGCGTTTTGGATTTAGAAGCAGATATTTCCCTGTGCTTACTGCTGTTTCTTCCATATGCCGGTAATGGGCTGAAAACGCCTGTTTTGGGACTCTGCAGAGAAAGTGTTTGCAGACTGCTGAATCCACACACGGGTTTAACTCTGGAAGTTGAGTGCACACATTGACAACCGTTCTGTTAGATAGCTCCGTTTTGGATTTAGAAGCAGATATTTCCCTGTGCTTACTGCTGTTTCTTCCATATGCCGGTAATGGGCTGAAAACGCCTGTTTTGGGACTCTGCACAGAAAGCGTTTGCAGACTGCTGAATCCACACACGGGTTTAACTCTGGAAGTTGAGTGCACACATTGACAACCGTTCTGTTAGATAGCTGCGTTTTGGATTTAGAAGCAGATATTTCCCTGTGCTTACTGCTGTTTCTTCCATATGCCGGTAATGGGCTGAAAACGCTTGTTTTGGGACTCTGCAGAGAAAGGGTTTGCAGACTGCTGAATCCACACACGGGTTTAACTCTGGAAGTTGAGTGCACACATTGACAACCGTTCTGTTAGATAGCTGCGTTTTGGATTTAGAAGCAGATATTTCCCTGTGCTTACTGCTGTTTCTTCCATATGCCGGTAAAGGGCTGAAAACGCCTGTTTTGGGACTCTGCAGAGAAAGTGTTTGCAGACTGCTGAATCCACACACGGGTTTAACTCTGGAAGTTGAGTGCACACATTGACAACCGTTTTGTTAGATAGCTGCGTTTTGGATTTAGAAGCAGATATTTCCCTGTGCTTACTGCTGTTTCTTCCATATGCCGGTAATGGGCTGAAAACGCCTGTTTTGGGACTCTGCAGAGAAAGGGTTTGCAGACTGCTGAATCCACACACGGGTTTAACTCTGGAAGTTGAGTGCACACATTGAGAACCGTTCTGTTAGAAAGCTGCGTTTTGGATTTAGAAGCAGATATTTCCCTGTGCTTACTGCTGTTTCTTCCATATGCCGGTAATGGGCTGAAAACGCCTGTTTTGGGACTCTGCAGAGAAAGTGTTTGCAGACTGCTGAATCCACACACGGGTTTAACTCTGGAAGTTGAGTGCACACATTGACAACCGCTCTGTTAGATAGCTGCGTTTTGGATTTAGAAGCAGATATTTCCCTGTGCTTACTGCTGTTTCTTCCATATGCCGGTAATGGGCTGAAAACGCCTGTTTTGGGACTCTGCAGAGAAAGTGTTTGCGGACTGCTGAATCCACACCCGGGTTTAACTCTGGAAGTTGAGTGCACACATTGACAACCGTTCTGTTAGATAGCTGCGTTTTGGATTTAGAAGCAGATATTTCCCTGTGCTTACTGCTGTTTCTTCCATATGCCGGTAATGGGCTGAAAACGCCTGTTTTGGGACTCTGCACAGAAAGGGTTTGCAGACTGCTGAATCCACACACGGGTTTAACTCTGGAAGTTGAGTGCACACATTGACAACCGTTCTGTTAGATAGCTGCGTTTTGGATTTAGAAGCAGATACTTCCCTGTGCTTACTGCTGTTTCTTCCATATGCCGGTAATGGGCTGAAAACGCCTGTTTTGGGACTCTGCACAGAAAGGGTTTGCAGACTGCTGAATCCACACACGGGTTTAACTCTGGAAGTTGAGTGCACACATTGACAACCGTTCTGTTAGATAGCTGCGTTTTGGATTTAGAAGCAGATATTTCCCTGTGCTTACTGCTGTTTCTTCCATATGCCGGTAATGGGCTGAAAACGCCTGTTTTGGGACTCTGCAGAGAAAGTGTTTGCAGACTGCTGAATCCACACACGGTTTTAGCTCTGGAAGTTGAGTGCACACATTGACAACCGTTCTGTTAGATAGCTGCGTTTTGGATTTAGAAGCAGATATTTCCCTGTGCTTACTGCTGTTTCTTCCATATGCCGGTAATGGGCTGAAAATGCCTGTTTTGGGACTCTGCAGAGAAAGTGTTTGCAGACTGCTGAATCCACACACGGGTTTAACTCTGGAAGTTGAGTGCACACATTGACAACCGTTCTGTTAGATAGCTGCGTTTTGGATTTAGAAGCAGATATTTCCCTGTGCTTACTGCTGTTTCTTCCATATGCCGGTAATGGGCTGAAAACGCCTGTTTTGGGACTCTGCACAGAAAGGGTTTGCAGACTGCTGAATCCACACACGGGTTTAACTCTGGAAGTTGAGTGCACACATTGACAACCGTTCTGTTAGATAGCTGCGTTTTGGATTTAGAAGCAGATATTTCCCTGTGCTTACTGCTGTTTCTTCCATATGCCGGTAATGGGCTGAAAACGCCTGTTTTGGGACTCTGCACAGAAAGTGTTTGCAGACTGCTGAATCCATACACGGTTTTATCTCTGGAAGTTGAGTGCACGCATTGACAACCATTCAGTTAGATAGCTGCCTTTTGGTTTTAGAAGCATTTATTTCTCTTTACAGCATATACTCTCATTCACTCTGGAATATCCAAACGCAGCTCCTAAAAGAAACGGGTTTCGAAGTATAATCAGATATTTCTCTTTACATCTTGTACCCCAGTACACTCTGATATATGCATACGCAGCTCCTGGAAGAAACGTGTTTGTAACTCGCTGATTCTGAGCATATATTGAAGTCTCTTAGGTGAATGAACACACAGCAGAGGAGTTTGAAAAAAACATTTCTTCCATGTTATAGATGCACTGTTACTGCTATTACTTTTAGGCTGGTGTTTTCCTGGAAATGTTGGTTTTAGAATTTCCATATAAATGGTTTGTAAACTGCTGCTTAAGTGGAGCAGTTTAATTCGTTAAGTTGAATTCCCTCATTCACAATCATTCTGTTAGCTAGCTCCGTTTTGGTTTTAGAAGCCTGTGTTTCTAGTTACAGCATATACTCCCATTCATTCTGGAATAGCCAAACGCAGCTCCCAGAATAGACGTGTTTCTAAGTCGCTGAATCTAAACATAGATTCAACTCCCTTAGGTGAACGAACACACAGCACAGCAGTTTGAAAGAAACGTTTTATTTGAGTTTTAGACGCAGTCTTATTGCTATTTCTTAGAGGCCGGTATTTTGCTGGGAATGTCTGTTTTAGAATCCGCACAAAAATCTTTTCTAAACTGCTGCATAGAAACAACAGTTTATCTCAATAAGCTGAATGCACACAGTGACAACCATTCTGTTAGATGGCTCCGTGTTTGTTTTAGAACCAGATATTTCACTTTAAACCTTATACTCCAGTACACTCTGGAATATGCAAATGCAGCTCCTGGAAGAAACGTGTTTCTTACTCGCTGAATCTGAACATATACTCAAGACTCTTAGGTGAATGAACACAGAGCAGAGCATTTTGAAGAAAACGTTTCTTCTATGTTATAGATGCAGTCTTACTGCTACTTCTTTTAGGCTGGTGTTTTGCTGCAAATGTTGATTTTAGAATTTGCATATAAAGGGTTTCTAAACTGCTGCCTAAGAAGAGCAGATTAACCCTTTAAGTTGAATGCACACATTCACAACCATTCTGTTAGATAGCTCCGTTTTGGTTTTAGAAACAGATATTTCTCTTTACAGCATTTACTCCCATACACTCTGGAATATCGAAATGCAGCTCCTAGAATAAACGTGTTTCAAACTCGCTGAATCCAAACATAGATTCAACGACCTTTGGTGAACGAACACACTGCAGAGCAGTTTGAAAGAAACGTTCCCTCTGAGTTTTAGACGCAGTCTTACTGCTATTTCTTATAGGCCGGTATTTTGCTGGAAATGTCTGTTTGAGAATCTACACAGAAATGTTTTCTAAACTGCTGCATACAAACAGCAGTTTAGCTCAGTAAGTTGAATGCACACATTGACAACCATTCCATTAGATCATCCGTTTTTCTTTTGGAACGAGACATTTGTCTTTACATCTTATACTCCAGTATACTCTGGAATAGGCAAACACAGCTCCTGGAAGAAACGTGTTGCTAACTAGCTGAATCTGAACATATATTCAAGTCTCTTATATGAATGAACACACAGCAGAGCAGTTTGAAAACAGTTTCTTCCATGTTAAAGATGCAGTCTTACTGCTATTTCCTATAGGCTGGTGTTTTGCTGGAAAGGTCTGTACGAGAATTTGCATATAAAGGGTTTCTAAAGTGCTGCATGAGAAGAGCAGTTTACCTCTTTAAGCCGAAGGCACACATTCACAACCACTCTGCTAGATAGATCCATTTTGGTTTTAGAAACAGATATTTCTCTTTACAGCATATACTCCCATTCATTCTGGAATATCCAAAGACAGCTCCTAGAATAAACGTGTTTCTATCTCGCTGAATCTAAACATAGATTCAACTCCCTTAGGTCAAAGAACACATGGCCGAGCAGTTTGAAAGAAACGTTTCTTCTGAGTTTTAGACGCAGTCTTAATGCTCTTTCTTATATATGCCGGTACTGGGCCGGAAAGTCCTGTTTTGAGACTCTGCACAGAAAGTGTTTGCAGACTGCTGAATCCACACACGGGTTTAACTCTGGAAGTTGAGTGCACACATTGACAACCGTTCTGTTAGATAGCTGCGTTTTGGATTTAGAAGCAGATATTTCCCTGTGCTTAATGCTGTTTCTTCCATATGCCGGTAATGGGTTGAAAACGCCTGTTTTGGGACTCTGCAGAGAAAGGGTTTGCAGACTGCTGAATCCACACACGGGTTTAACTCTGGAAGTTGAGTGCACACATTGACAACCGTTCTGTTAGATAGCTGCGTTTTGGATTTAGAAGCAGATATTTCCCTGTGCTTACTGCTGTTTCTTCCATATGCCGGTAATGGGCTGAAAACGCCTGTTTTGGGACTCTGCAGAGAAAGTGTTTGCAGACTGCTGAATCCACACACTGGTTTAACTCTGGAAGTTGAGTGCACACATTGACAACCGTTCTGTTAGATAGCTGCGTTTTGGATTTAGAAGCAGATATTTCCCTGTGCTTACTGCTATTTCTTCCATATGCCGGTAATGGGCTGAAAACGCCTGTTTTGGGACTCTGCACAGAAAGTGTTTGCAGACTGCTGAATCCACACACGGGTTTAACTCTGGAAGTTGAGTGCACACATTGACAACCGTTCTGTTAGATAGCTGCGTTTTGGATTTAGAAGCAGATATTTCCCTGTGCTTACTGCTGTTTCTTCCATATGCCGGTAATGGGCTGAAAACGCCTGTTTTGGGACTCTGCAGAGAAAGTGTTTGCAGACTGCTGAATCCACACACGGGTTTAACTCTGGAAGTTGAGTGCACACATTGACAACCGTTCTGTTAGATAGCTGCGTTTTGGATTTAGAAGCAGATATTTCCCTGTGCTTACTGCTGTTTCTTCCATATGCCGGTAATGGGCTGAAAACGCCTGTTTTGGGACTCTGCACAGAAAGGGTTTGCAGACTGCTGAATCCACACACGGGTTTAACTCTGGAAGTTGAGTGCACACATTGACAACCGTTCTGTTAGATAGCTGCGTTTTGGATTTAGAAGGAGATATTTCCCTGTGCTTACTGCTGTTTCTTCCATATGCCGGTAATGGGCTGAAAACGCCTGTTTTGGGACTCTGCAGAGAAAGTGTTTGCAGACTGCTGAATCCACACACGGGTTTAACTCTGGAAGTTGAGTGCACACATTGACAACCGTTCTGTTAGATAGCTGCGTTTTGGATTTAGAAGCAGATATTTCCCTGTGCTTACTGCTGTTTCTTCCATATGCCGGTAATGGGCTGAAAACGCCTGTTTTGGGACTCTGCAGTGAAAGGGTTTGCAGACTGCTGAATCCACACACGGGTTTAACTCTGGAAGTTGAGTGCACACATTGACAACCGTTCTGTTCGATAGCTGCGTTTTGGATTTAGAAGCAGATATTTCCCTCTGCTTACTGCTGTTTCTTCTATATGCCGGTAATGGGCTGAAAACGCCTGTTTTGGGACTCTGCACAGAAAGTGTTTGCAGACTGCTGAATCCACACACGGGTTTAACTCTGGAAGTTGAGTGCACACATTGACAACCGTTCTGTTAGATAGCTGCGTTTTGGATTTAGAAGCAGATATTTCCCTGTGCTTACTGCTGTTTCTTCCATATGCCGGTAATGGGCTGAAAACGCCTGTTTTGGGACTCTGCAGAGAAAGGGTTTGCAGACGGCTGAATCCACACACGGGTTTAACTCTGGAAGTTGAGTGCACACATTGACAACCGTTCTGTTAGATAGCTGCGTTTTGGATTTAGAAGCAGATATTTCCGTGTGCTTACTGCTGTTTCTTCCATATGCCGGTAATGGGCTGAAAACGCCTGTTTTGGGACTCTGCACAGAAAGGGTTTGCAGACTGCTGAATCCACACACGGGTTTAACTCTGGAAGTTGAGTGCACACATTGACAACCGTTCTGTTAGATAGCTGCGTTTTGGATTTAGAAGGAGATATTTCCCTGTGCTTACTGCTGTTTCTTCCATATGCCGGTAATGGGCTGAAAACGCCTGTTTTGGGACTCTGCAGAGAAAGTGTTTGCAGACTGCTGAATCCACACACGGGTTTAACTCTGGAAGTTGAGTGCACACATTGACAACCGTTCTGTTAGATAGCTGCGTTTTGGATTTAGAAGCAGATATTTCACTGTGCTTACTGCTGTTTCTTCCATATGCCGGTAATGGGCTGAAAACGCCTGTTTTGGGACTCTGCAGTGAAAGGGTTTGCAGACTGCTGAATCCACACACGGGTTTAACTCTGGAAGTTGAGTGCACACATTGACAACCGTTCTGTTAGATAGCTGCGTTTTGGATTTAGAAGCAGATATTTCCCTCTGCTTACTGCTGTTTCTTCTATATGCCGGTAATGGGCTGAAAACGCCTGTTTTGGGACTCTGCACAGAAAGTGTTTGCAGACGGCTGAATCCACACACGGGTTTAACTCTGGAAGTTGAGTGCACACATTGACAACCGTTCTGTTAGATAGCTGCGTTTTGGATTTAGAAGCAGATATTTCCCTGTGCTTACTGCTGTTTCTTCCATATGCCGGTAATGGGCTGAAAACGCCTGTTTTGGGACTCTGCAGAGAAAGGGTTTGCAGACTGCTGAATCCACACACGGGTTTAACTCTGGAAGTTGAGTGCACACATTGACAACCGTTCTGTTAGATAGCTGCGTTTTGGATTTAGAAGCAGATATTTCCCTGTGCTTACTGCTGTTTCTTCCATATGCCGGTAATGGGCTGAAAACGCCTGTTTTGGGACTCTGCAGAGAATGTGTTTGCAGACTGCTGAATCCACACACTGGTTTAACTCTGGAAGTTGAGTGCACACATTGACAACCGTTCCGTTAGATAGCTGCGTTTTGGATTTAGAAGCAGATATTTCCCTGTGCTTACTGCTGTTTCTTCCATATGCCGGTAATGGGCTGAAAACGCCTGTTTTGGGACTCTGCACAGAAAGTGTTTGCAGACTGCTGAATCCACACACGGGTTTAACTCTGGAAGTTGAGTGCACACATTGACAACCGTTCTGTTAGATAGCTGCGTTTTGGATTTAGAAGCAGATATTTCCCTGTGCTTACTGCTGTTTCTTCCATATGCCGGTAATGGGCTGAAAACGCCTGTTTTGGGGACTCTGCAGAGAAAGTGTTTGCAGAATGCTGAATCCACACACGGGTTTAACTCTGGAAGTTGAGTGCACACATTGACAACCGTTCTGTTAGATAGCTGCGTTTTGGATTTAGAAGCAGATATTTCCCTGTGCTTACTGCTGTTTCTTCCATATGCCGGTAATGGGCTGAAAACGCCTGTTTTGGGACTCTGCACAGAAAGGGTTTGCAGACTGCTGAATCCACACACGGGTTTAACTCTGGAAGTTGAGTGCACACATTGACAACCGTTCTGTTAGATAGCTGCGTTTTGGATTTAGAAGGAGATATTTCCCTGTGCTTACTGCTGTTTCTTCCATATGCCGGTAATGGACTGAAAACGCCTGTTTTGGGACTCTGCAGAGAAAGTGTTTGCAGACTGCTGAATCCACACACGGGTTTAACTCTGGAAGTTGAGTGCACACATTGACAACCGTTCTGTTAGATAGCTGCGTTTTGGATTTAGAAGCAGATATTTCCCTGGGCTTACTGCTGTTTCTTCCATATGCCGGTAATGGGCTGAAAACGCCTGTTTTGGGACTCTGCAGTGAAAGGGTTTGCAGACTGCTGAATCCACACACGGGTTTAACTCTGGAAGTTGAGTGCACACATTGACAACCGTTCTGTTAGATAGCTGCGTTTTGGATTTAGAAGCAGATATTTCCCTCTGCTTACTGCTGTTTCTTCTATATGCCGGTAATGGGCTGAAAACGCCTGTTTTGGGACTCTGCACAGAAAGTGTTTGCAGACTGCTGAATCCACACACGGGTTTAACTCTGGAAGTTGAGTGCACACATTGACAACCGTTCTGTTAGATAGCTGCGTTTTGGATTTAGAAGCAGATATTTCCCTGTGCTTACTGCTGTTTCTTCCATATGCCGGTAATGGGCTGAAAACGCCTGTTTTGGGACTCTGCAGAGAAAGGGTTTGCAGACGGCTGAATCCACACACGGGTTTAACTCTGGAAGTTGAGTGCACACATTGACAACCGTTCTGTTCGATAGCTGCGTTTTGGATTTAGAAGCAGATATTTCCCTGTGCTTACTGCTGTTTCTTCCATATGCCGGTAATGGGCTGAAAACGCCTGTTTTGGGACTCTGCAGAGAAAGGGTTTGCAGACTGCTGAATCCACACACGGGTTTAACTCTGGAAGTTGAGTGCACACATTGACAACCGTTCTGTTAGATAGCTGCGTTTTGGATTTAGAAGGAGATATTTCCCTGTGCTTACTGCTGTTTCTTCCATATGCCGGTAATGGGCTGAAAACGCCTGTTTTGGGACTCTGCAGAGAAAGTGTTTGCAGACTGCTGAATCCACACACGGGTTTAACTCTGGAAGTTGAGTGCACACATTGACAACCGTTCTGTTAGATAGCTGCGTTTTGGATTTAGAAGCAGATATTTCCCTCTGCTTACTGCTGTTTCTTCTATATGCCGGTAATGGGCTGAAAACGCCTGTTTTGGGACTCTGCACAGAAAGTGTTTGCAGACTGCTGAATCCACACACGGGTTTAACTCTGGAAGTTGAGTGCACACATTGACAACCGTTCTGTTAGATAGCTGCGTTTTGGATTTAGAAGCAGATATTTCCCTGTGCTTACTGCTGTTTCTTCCATATGCCGGTAATGGGCTGAAAACGCCTGTTTTGGGACTCTGCAGAGAAAGGGTTTGCAGACTGCTGAATCCACACACGGGTTTAACTCTGGAAGTTGAGTGCACACATTGACAACCGTTCTGTTAGATAGCTGCGTTTTGGATTTAGAAGCAGATATTTCCCTGTGCTTACTGCTGTTTCTTCCATATGCCGGTAAAGGGCTGAAAACGCCTGTTTTGGGACTCTGCACAGAAAGGGTTTGCAGACTGCTGAATCCACACACGGGTTTAACTCTGGAAGTTGAGTGCACACATTGACAACCGTTCTGTTAGATAGCTGCGTATTGGATTTAGAAGCAGATATTTCCCTGTGCTTACTGCTGTTTCTTCCATATGCCGGTAATGGGCTGAAAACGCCTGTTTTGGGACTCTGCAGAGAAAGTGTTTGCAGACTGCTGAATCCACACACGGGTTTAACTCTGGAAGTTGAGTGCACACATTGACAACCGTTCTGTTAGATAGCTGCGTTTTGGATTTAGAAGCAGATATTTCCCTGTGCTTACTGCTATTTCTTCCATATGCCGGTAATGGGCTGAAAACGCCTGTTTTGGGACTCTGCAGAGAAAGTGTTTGCGGACTGCTGAATCCACACACGGGTTTAACTCTGGAAGTTGAGTGCACACATTGACAACCGTTCTGTTAGATAGCTGCGTTTTGGATTTAGAAGCAGATATTTCCCTGTGCTTACTGCTGTTTCTTCCATATGCCGGTAATGGGCTGAAAACGCCTGTTTTGGGACTCTGCAGAGAAAGTGTTTGCAGACTGCTGAATCCACACACGGGTTTAACTCTGGAAGTTGAGTGCACACATTGACAACCGTTCTGTTAGATAGCTGCGTATTGGATTTAGAAGCAGATATTTCCCTGTGCTTACTGCTGTTTCTTCCATATGCCGGTAATGGGCTGAAAACGCCTGTTTTGGGACTCTGCAGAGAAAGTGTTTGCAGACTGCTGAATCCACACACGGGTTTAACTCTGGAAGTTGAGTGCACACATTGACAACCGTTCTGTTAGATAGCTGCGTTTTGGATTTAGAAGAAGATATTTCCCTGTGCTTACTGCTATTTCTTCCATATGCCGGTAATGGGCTGAAAACGCCTGTTTTGGGACTCTGCAGAGAAAGTGTTTGCGGACTGCTGAATCCACACACGGGTTTAACTCTGGAAGTTGAGTGCACACATTGACAACCGTTCTGTTAGATAGCTGCGTTTTGGATTTAGAAGCAGATATTTCCCTGTGCTTACTGCTGTTTCTTCCATATGCCGGTAATGGGCTGAAAACGCCTGTTTTGGGACTCTGCAGAGAATGTGTTTGCAGACTGCTGAATCCACACACTGGTTTAACTCTGGAAGTTGAGTGCACACATTGACAACCGTTCTGTTAGATAGCTGCGTTTTGGATTTAGAAGCAGATATTTCCCTGTGCTTACTGCTGTTTCTTCCATATGCCGGTAATGGGCTGAAAACGCCTGTTTTGGGACTCTGCAGAGAAAGTGTTTGCAGACTGCTGAATCCACACACGGGTTTAACTCTGGAAGTTGAGTGCACACATTGACAACCGTTCTGTTAGATAGCTGCGTTTTGGATTTAGAAGCAGATATTTCCCTGTGCTTACTGCTGTTTCTTCCATATGCCGGTAATGGGCTGAAAACGCCTGTTTTGGGACTCTGCAGAGAAAGTGTTTGCAGACTGCTGAATCCACACACGGGTTTAACTCTGGAAGTTGAGTGCACACATTGACAACCGTTCTGTTCGATAGCTGCGTTTTGGATTTAGAAGCAGATATTTCCCTGTGCTTACTGCTGTTTCTTCCATATGCCGGTAATGGGCTGAAAACGCCTGTTTTGGGACTCTGCAGAGAAAGTGTTTGCAGACTGCTGAATCCACACACGGGTTTAACTCTGGAAGTTGAGTGCACACATTGACAACCGTTCTGTTAGATAGCTGCGTTTTGGATTTAGAAGCAGATATTTCCCTGTGCTTACTGCTGTTTCTTCCATATGCCGGTAATGGGCTGAAAACGCCTGTTTTGGGACTCTGCACAGAAAGCGTTTGCAGACTGCTGAATCCACACACGGGTTTAACTCTGGAAGTTGAGTGCACACATTGACAACCGTTCTGTTAGATAGCTGCGTTTTGGATTTAGAAGCAGATATTTCCCTGTGCTTACTGCTGTTTCTTCCATATGCCGGTAATGGGCTGAAAACGCTTGTTTTGGGACTCTGCAGAGAAAGGGTTTGCAGACTGCTGAATCCACACACGGGTTTAACTCTGGAAGTTGAGTGCACACATTGACAACCGTTCTGTTAGATAGCTGCGTTTTGGATTTAGAAGCAGATATTTCCCTGTGCTTACTGCTGTTTCTTCCATATGCCGGTAAAGGGCTGAAAACGCCTGTTTTGGGACTCTGCAGAGAAAGTGTTTGCAGACTGCTGAATCCACACACGGGTTTAACTCTGGAAGTTGAGTGCACACATTGACAACCGTTTTGTTAGATAGCTGCGTTTTGGATTTAGAAGCAGATATTTCCCTGTGCTTACTGCTGTTTCTTCCATATGCCGGTAATGGGCTGAAAACGCCTGTTTTGGGACTCTGCAGAGAAAGGGTTTGCAGACTGCTGAATCCACACACGGGTTTAACTCTGGAAGTTGAGTGCACACATTGAGAACCGTTCTGTTAGAAAGCTGCGTTTTGGATTTAGAAGCAGATATTTCCCTGTGCTTACTGCTGTTTCTTCCATATGCCGGTAATGGGCTGAAAACGCCTGTTTTGGGACTCTGCAGAGAAAGTGTTTGCAGACTGCTGAATCCACACACGGGTTTAACTCTGGAAGTTGAGTGCACACATTGACAACCGTTCTGTTCGATAGCTGCGTTTTGGATTTAGAAGCAGATATTTCCCTGTGCTTACTGCTGTTTCTTCCATATGCCGGTAATGGGCTGAAAACGCCTGTTTTGGGACTCTGCAGAGAAAGGGTTTGCAGACTGCTGAATCCACACACGGGTTTAACTCTGGAAGTTGAGTGCACACATTGACAACCGTTCTGTTAGATAGCTGCGTTTTGGATTTAGAAGCAGATATTTCCCTGTGCTTACTGCTGTTTCTTCCATATGCCGGTAATGGGCTGAAAACGCCTGTTTTGGGACTCTGCACAGAAAGCGTTTGCAGACTGCTGAATCCACACACGGGTTTAACTCTGGAAGTTGAGTGCACACATTGACAACCGTTCTGTTAGATAGCTGCGTTTTGGATTTAGAAGCAGATATTTCCCTGTGCTTACTGCTGTTTCTTCCATATGCCGGTAATGGGCTGAAAACGCTTGTTTTGGGACTCTGCAGAGAAAGGGTTTGCAGACTGCTGAATCCACACACGGGTTTAACTCTGGAAGTTGAGTGCACACATTGACAACCGTTCTGTTAGATAGCTGCGTTTTGGATTTAGAAGCAGATATTTCCCTGTGCTTACTGCTGTTTCTTCCATATGCCGGTAAAGGGCTGAAAACGCCTGTTTTGGGACTCTGCAGAGAAAGTGTTTGCAGACTGCTGAATCCACACACGGGTTTAACTCTGGAAGTTGAGTGCACACATTGACAACCGTTTTGTTAGATAGCTGCGTTTTGGATTTAGAAGCAGATATTTCCCTGTGCTTACTGCTGTTTCTTCCATATGCCGGTAATGGGCTGAAAACGCCTGTTTTGGGACTCTGCAGAGAAAGGGTTTGCAGACTGCTGAATCCACACACGGGTTTAACTCTGGAAGTTGAGTGCACACATTGAGAACCGTTCTGTTAGAAAGCTGCGTTTTGGATTTAGAAGCAGATATTTCCCTGTGCTTACTGCTGTTTCTTCCATATGCCGGTAATGGGCTGAAAACGCCTGTTTTGGGACTCTGCAGAGAAAGTGTTTGCAGACTGCTGAATCCACACACGGGTTTAACTCTGGAAGTTGAGTGCACACATTGACAACCGCTCTGTTAGATAGCTGCGTTTTGGATTTAGAAGCAGATATTTCCCTGTGCTTACTGCTGTTTCTTCCATATGCCGGTAATGGGCTGAAAATGCCTGTTTTGGGACTCTGCAGAGAAAGTGTTTGCGGACTGCTGAATCCACACCCGGGTTTAACTCTGGAAGTTGAGTGCACACATTGACAACCGTTCTGTTAGATAGCTGCGTTTTGGATTTAGAAGCAGATATTTCCCTGTGCTTACTGCTGTTTCTTCCATATGCCGGTAATGGGCTGAAAACGCCTGTTTTGGGACTCTGCACAGAAAGGGTTTGCAGACTGCTGAAT
The DNA here is from genome assembly GCF_030222135.1 of Aotus nancymaae. Classification (NCBI taxonomy): domain Eukaryota; kingdom Metazoa; phylum Chordata; class Mammalia; order Primates; family Aotidae; genus Aotus; species Aotus nancymaae. Next base: position 152,429 of record NW_026988829.1, on the reverse strand, counting down.
CCACACACGGGTTTAACTCTGGAAGTTGAGTGCACACATTGACAACCGTTCTGTTAGATAGCTGCGTTTTGGATTTAGAAGCAGATACTTCCCTGTGCTTACTGCTGTTTCTTCCATATGCCGGTAATGGGCTGAAAACGCCTGTTTTGGGACTCTGCACAGAAAGGGTTTGCAGACTGCTGAATCCACACACGGGTTTAACTCTGGAAGTTGAGTGCACACATTGACAACCGTTCTGTTAGATAGCTGCGTTTTGGATTTAGAAGCAGATATTTCCCTGTGCTTACTGCTGTTTCTTCCATATGCCGGTAATGGGCTGAAAACGCCTGTTTTGGGACTCTGCAGAGAAAGTGTTTGCAGACTGCTGAATCCACACACGGTTTTAGCTCTGGAAGTTGAGTGCACACATTGACAACCGTTCTGTTAGATAGCTGCGTTTTGGATTTAGAAGCAGATATTTCCCTGTGCTTACTGCTGTTTCTTCCATATGCCGGTAATGGGCTGAAAATGCCTGTTTTGGGACTCTGCAGAGAAAGTGTTTGCAGACTGCTGAATCCACACACGGGTTTAACTCTGGAAGTTGAGTGCACACATTGACAACCGTTCTGTTAGATAGCTGCGTTTTGGATTTAGAAGCAGATATTTCCCTGTGCTTACTGCTGTTTCTTCCATATGCCGGTAATGGGCTGAAAACGCCTGTTTTGGGACTCTGCACAGAAAGGGTTTGCAGACTGCTGAATCCACACACGGGTTTAACTCTGGAAGTTGAGTGCACACATTGACAACCGTTCTGTTAGATAGCTGCGTTTTGGATTTAGAAGCAGATATTTCCCTGTGCTTACTGCTGTTTCTTCCATATGCCGGTAATGGGCTGAAAACGCCTGTTTTGGGACTCTGCACAGAAAGTGTTTGCAGACTGCTGAATCCATACACGGTTTTATCTCTGGAAGTTGAGTGCACGCATTGACAACCATTCAGTTAGATAGCTGCCTTTTGGTTTTAGAAGCATTTATTTCTCTTTACAGCATATACTCTCATTCACTCTGGAATATCCAAACGCAGCTCCTAAAAGAAACGGGTTTCGAAGTATAATCAGATATTTCTCTTTACATCTTGTACCCCAGTACACTCTGATATATGCATACGCAGCTCCTGGAAGAAACGTGTTTGTAACTCGCTGATTCTGAGCATATATTGAAGTCTCTTAGGTGAATGAACACACAGCAGAGGAGTTTGAAAAAAACATTTCTTCCATGTTATAGATGCACTGTTACTGCTATTACTTTTAGGCTGGTGTTTTCCTGGAAATGTTGGTTTTAGAATTTCCATATAAATGGTTTGTAAACTGCTGCTTAAGTGGAGCAGTTTAATTCGTTAAGTTGAATTCCCTCATTCACAATCATTCTGTTAGCTAGCTCCGTTTTGGTTTTAGAAGCCTGTGTTTCTAGTTACAGCATATACTCCCATTCATTCTGGAATAGCCAAACGCAGCTCCCAGAATAGACGTGTTTCTAAGTCGCTGAATCTAAACATAGATTCAACTCCCTTAGGTGAACGAACACACAGCACAGCAGTTTGAAAGAAACGTTTTATTTGAGTTTTAGACGCAGTCTTATTGCTATTTCTTAGAGGCCGGTATTTTGCTGGGAATGTCTGTTTTAGAATCTGCACAAAAATCTTTTCTAAACTGCTGCATAGAAACAACAGTTTATCTCAATAAGCTGAATGCACACAGTGACAACCATTCTGTTAGATGGCTCCGTGTTTGTTTTAGAACCAGATATTTCACTTTAAACCTTATACTCCAGTACACTCTGGAATATGCAAATGCAGCTCCTGGAAGAAACGTGTTTCTTACTCGCTGAATCTGAACATATACTCAAGACTCTTAGGTGAATGAACACAGAGCAGAGCATTTTGAAGAAAACGTTTCTTCTATGTTATAGATGCAGTCTTACTGCTACTTCTTTTAGGCTGGTGTTTTGCTGCAAATGTTGATTTTAGAATTTGCATATAAAGGGTTTCTAAACTGCTGCCTAAGAAGAGCAGATTAACCCTTTAAGTTGAATGCACACATTCACAACCATTCTGTTAGATAGCTCCGTTTTGGTTTTAGAAACAGATATTTCTCTTTACAGCATTTACTCCCATACACTCTGGAATATCGAAATGCAGCTCCTAGAATAAACGTGTTTCAAACTCGCTGAATCCAAACATAGATTCAACGACCTTTGGTGAACGAACACACTGCAGAGCAGTTTGAAAGAAACGTTCCCTCTGAGTTTTAGACGCAGTCTTACTGCTATTTCTTATAGGCCGGTATTTTGCTGGAAATGTCTGTTTGAGAATCTACACAGAAATGTTTTCTAAACTGCTGCATACAAACAGCAGTTTAGCTCAGTAAGTTGAATGCACACATTGACAACCATTCCATTAGATCATCCGTTTTTCTTTTGGAACGAGACATTTGTCTTTACATCTTATACTCCAGTATACTCTGGAATAGGCAAACACAGCTCCTGGAAGAAACGTGTTGCTAACTAGCTGAATCTGAACATATATTCAAGTCTCTTATATGAATGAACACACAGCAGAGCAGTTTGAAAACAGTTTCTTCCATGTTAAAGATGCAGTCTTACTGCTATTTCCTATAGGCTGGTGTTTTGCTGGAAAGGTCTGTACGAGAATTTGCATATAAAGGGTTTCTAAAGTGCTGCATGAGAAGAGCAGTTTACCTCTTTAAGCCGAAGGCACACATTCACAACCACTCTGCTAGATAGATCCATTTTGGTTTTAGAAACAGATATTTCTCTTTACAGCATATACTCCCATTCATTCTGGAATATCCAAAGACAGCTCCTAGAATAAACGTGTTTCTATCTCGCTGAATCTAAACATAGATTCAACTCCCTTAGGTCAAAGAACACATGGCCGAGCAGTTTGAAAGAAACGTTTCTTCTGAGTTTTAGACGCAGTCTTAATGCTCTTTCTTATATATGCCGGTACTGGGCCGGAAAGTCCTGTTTTGAGACTCTGCACAGAAAGTGTTTGCAGACTGCTGAATCCACACACGGGTTTAACTCTGGAAGTTGAGTGCACACATTGACAACCGTTCTGTTAGATAGCTGCGTTTTGGATTTAGAAGCAGATATTTCCCTGTGCTTAATGCTGTTTCTTCCATATGCCGGTAATGGGTTGAAAACGCCTGTTTTGGGACTCTGCAGAGAAAGGGTTTGCAGACTGCTGAATCCACACACGGGTTTAACTCTGGAAGTTGAGTGCATACATTGACAACCGTTCTGTTAGATAGCTGCGTTTTGGATTTAGAAGCAGATATTTCCCTGTGCTTACTGCTGTTTCTTCCATATGCCGGTAATGGGCTGAAAACGCCTGTTTTGGGACTCTGCAGAGAAAGTGTTTGCAGACTGCTGAATCCACACACGGGTTTAACTCTGGAAGTTGAGTGCACACATTGACAACCGTTCTGTTAGATAGCTGCGTTTTGGATTTAGAAGCAGATATTTCCCTGTGCTTACTGCTGTTTCTTCCATATGCCGGTAAAGGGCTGAAAACGCCTGTTTTGGGACTCTGCAGAGAAAGTGTTTGCAGACTGCTGAATCCACACACGGGTTTAACTCTGGAAGTTGAGTGCACACATTGACAACCGTTCTGTTAGATAGCTGCGTTTTGGATTTAGAAGCAGATATTTCCCTGTGCTTACTGCTGTTTCTTCCATATGCCGGTAATGGGCTGAAAACGCCTGTTTTGGGACTCTGCAGAGAAAGTGTTTGCAGACTGCTGAATCCACACACGGGTTTAACTCTGGAAGTTGAGTGCACACACTGACAACCGTTCTGTTAGATAGCTGCGTTTTGGATTTAGATGCAGATATTTCCCTGTGCTTACTGCTGTTTCTTCCATATGCCGGTATTGGGCTGAAAACGCCTGTTTTGGGACTCTGCACAGAAAGTGTTTGCAGACTGCTGAATCCATACACGGTTTTATCTCTGGAAGTTGAGTGCACGCATTGTCAACCATTCAGTTAGATAGCTGCCTTTTGGTTTTAGAAGCATTTATTTCTCTTTACAGCATATACTCTCATTCACTCTGGAATATCCAAACGCAGCTCCTAAAGGAAACGGGTTTCGAAGTATAATCAGATATTTCTCTTTACATCTTGTACCCCAGTACACTCTGATATATGCATACGCAGCTCCTGGAAGAAACGTGTTTGTAACTCGCTGATTCTGAGCATATATTGAAGTCTCTTAGGTGAATGAACACACAGCAGAGGAGTTTGAAAAAAACATTTCTTCCATGTTATAGATGCACTGTTACTGCTATTACTTTTAGGCTGGTGTTTTCCTGGAAATGTTGGTTTTAGAATTTCCATATAAATGGTTTGTAAACTGCTGCTTAAGTGGAGCAGTTTAATTCGTTAAGTTGAATTCCCTCATTCACAATCATTCTGTTAGCTAGCTCCGTTTTGGTTTTAGAAGCCTGTGTTTCTAGTTACAGCATATACTCCCATTCATTCTGGAATAGCCAAACGCAGCTCCCAGAATAGACGTGTTTCTAAGTCGCTGAATCTAAACATAGATTCAACTCCCTTAGGTGAACGAACACACAGCACAGCAGTTTGAAAGAAACGTTTTATTTGAGTTTTAGACGCAGTCTTATTGCTATTTCTTAGAGGCCGGTATTTTGCTGGGAATGTCTGTTTTAGAATCCGCACAAAAATCTTTTCTAAACTGCTGCATAGAAACAACAGTTTATCTCAATAAGCTGAATGCACACAGTGACAACCATTCTGTTAGATGGCTCCGTGTTTGTTTTAGAACCAGATATTTCACTTTAAACCTTATACTCCAGTACACTCTGGAATATGCAAATGCAGCTCCTGGAAGAAACGTGTTTCTTACTCGCTGAATCTGAACATATACTCAAGACTCTTAGGTGAATGAACACAGAGCAGAGCATTTTGAAGAAAACGTTTCTTCTATGTTATAGATGCAGTCTTACTGCTACTTCTTTTAGGCTGGTGTTTTGCTGCAAATGTTGATTTTAGAATTTGCATATAAAGGGTTTCTAAACTGCTGCCTAAGAAGAGCAGATTAACCCTTTAAGTTGAATGCACACATTCACAACCATTCTGTTAGATAGCTCCGTTTTGGTTTTAGAAACAGATATTTCTCTTTACAGCATTTACTCCCATACACTCTGGAATATCGAAATGCAGCTCCTAGAATAAACGTGTTTCAAACTCGCTGAATCCAAACATAGATTCAACGACCTTTGGTGAACGAACACACTGCAGAGCAGTTTGAAAGAAACGTTCCCTCTGAGTTTTAGACGCAGTCTTACTGCTATTTCTTATAGGCCGGTATTTTGCTGGAAATGTCTGTTTGAGAATCTACACAGAAATGTTTTCTAAACTGCTGCATACAAACAGCAGTTTAGCTCAGTAAGTTGAATGCACACATTGACAACCATTCCATTAGATCATCCGTTTTTCTTTTGGAACGAGACATTTGTCTTTACATCTTATACTCCAGTATACTCTGGAATAGGCAAACACAGCTCCTGGAAGAAACGTGTTGCTAACTAGCTGAATCTGAACATATATTCAAGTCTCTTATATGAATGAACACACAGCAGAGCAGTTTGAAAACAGTTTCTTCCATGTTAAAGATGCAGTCTTACTGCTATTTCCTATAGGCTGGTGTTTTGCTGGAAAGGTCTGTACGAGAATTTGCATATAAAGGGTTTCTAAAGTGCTGCATGAGAAGAGCAGTTTACCTCTTTAAGCCGAAGGCACACATTCACAACCACTCTGCTAGATAGATCAATTTTGGTTTTAGAAACAGATATTTCTCTTTACAGCATATACTCCCATTCATTCTGGAATATCCAAAGACAGCTCCTAGAATAAACGTGTTTCTATCTCGCTGAATCTAAACATAGATTCAACTCCCTTAGGTCAAAGAACACATGGCCGAGCAGTTTGAAAGAAACGTTTCTTCTGAGTTTTAGACGCAGTCTTAATGCTCTTTCTTATATATGCCGGTACTGGGCCGGAAAGTCCTGTTTTGAGACTCTGCACAGAAAGTGTTTGCAGACTGCTGAATCCACACACGGGTTTAACTCTGGAAGTTGAGTGCACACATTGACAACCGTTCTGTTAGATAGCTGCGTTTTGGATTTAGAAGCAGATATTTCCCTGTGCTTAATGCTGTTTCTTCCATATGCCGGTAATGGGTTGAAAACGCCTGTTTTGGGACTCTGCAGAGAAAGGGTTTGCAGACTGCTGAATCCACACACGGGTTTAACTCTGGAAGTTGAGTGCATACATTGACAACCGTTCTGTTAGATAGCTGCGTTTTGGATTTAGAAGCAGATATTTCCCTGTGCTTACTGCTGTTTCTTCCATATGCCGGTAATGGGCTGAAAACGCCTGTTTTGGGACTCTGCAGAGAAAGTGTTTGCAGACTGCTGAATCCACACACTGGTTTAACTCTGGAAGTTGAGTGCACACATTGACAACCGTTCTGTTAGATAGCTGCGTTTTGGATTTAGAAGCAGATATTTCCCTGTGCTTACTGCTATTTCTTCCATATGCCGGTAATGGGCTGAAAACGCCTGTTTTGGGACTCTGCACAGAAAGTGTTTGCACACTGCTGAATCCACACACGGGTTTAACTCTGGAAGTTGAGTGCACACATTGACAACCGTTCTGTTAGATAGCTGCGTTTTGGATTTAGAAGCAGATATTTCCCTGTGCTTACTGCTGTTTCTTCCATATGCCGGTAATGGGCTGAAAACGCCTGTTTTGGGACTCTGCAGAGAAAGGGTTTGCAGACTGCTGAATCCACACACGGGTTTAACTCTGGAAGTTGAGTGCACACATTGACAACCGTTCTGTTAGATAGCTGCGTTTTGGATTTAGAAGCAGATATTTCCCTGTGCTTACTGCTGTTTCTTCCATATGCCGGTAATGGGCTGAAAACGCCTGTTTTGGGACTCTGCACAGAAAGGGTTTGCAGACTGCTGAATCCACACACGGGTTTAACTCTGGAAGTTGAGTGCACACATTGACAACCGTTCTGTTAGATAGCTGCGTTTTGGATTTAGAAGGAGATATTTCCCTGTGCTTACTGCTGTTTCTTCCATATGCCGGTAATGGGCTGAAAACGCCTGTTTTGGGACTCTGCAGAGAAAGTGTTTGCAGACTGCTGAATCCACACACGGGTTTAACTCTGGAAGTTGAGTGCACACATTGACAACCGTTCTGTTAGATAGCTGCGTTTTGGATTTAGAAGCAGATATTTCCCTGTGCTTACTGCTGTTTCTTCCATATGCCGGTAATGGGCTGAAAACGCCTGTTTTGGGACTCTGCAGTGAAAGGGTTTGCAGACTGCTGAATCCACACACGGGTTTAACTCTGGAAGTTGAGTGCACACATTGACAACCGTTCTGTTAGATAGCTGCGTTTTGGATTTAGAAGCAGATATTTCCCTGTGCTTACTGCTGTTTCTTCCATATGCCGGTAATGGGCTGAAAACGCCTGTTTTGGGACTCTGCAGAGAAAGGGTTTGCAGACGGCTGAATCCACACACGGGTTTAACTCTGGAAGTTGAGTGCACACATTGACAACCGTTCTGTTAGATAGCTGCGTTTTGGATTTAGAAGCAGATATTTCCCTGTGCTTACTGCTGTTTCTTCCATATGCCGGTAATGGGCTGAAAACGCCTGTTTTGGGACTCTGCACAGAAAGGGTTTGCAGACTGCTGAATCCACACACGGGTTTAACTCTGGAAGTTGAGTGCACACATTGACAACCGTTCTGTTAGATAGCTGCGTTTTGGATTTAGAAGGAGATATTTCCCTGTGCTTACTGCTGTTTCTTCCATATGCCGGTAATGGGCTGAAAACGCCTGTTTTGGGACTCTGCAGAGAAAGTGTTTGCAGACTGCTGAATCCACACACGGGTTTAACTCTGGAAGTTGAGTGCACACATTGACAACCGTTCTGTTAGATAGCTGCGTTTTGGATTTAGAAGCAGATATTTCACTGTGCTTACTGCTGTTTCTTCCATATGCCGGTAATGGGCTGAAAACGCCTGTTTTGGGACTCTGCAGTGAAAGGGTTTGCAGACTGCTGAATCCACACACGGGTTTAACTCTGGAAGTTGAGTGCACACATTGACAACCGTTCTGTTAGATAGCTGCGTTTTGGATTTAGAAGCAGATATTTCCCTCTGCTTACTGCTGTTTCTTCTATATGCCGGTAATGGGCTGAAAACGCCTGTTTTGGGACTCTGCACAGAAAGTGTTTGCAGACGGCTGAATCCACACACGGGTTTAACTCTGGAAGTTGAGTGCACACATTGACAACCGTTCTGTTAGATAGCTGCGTTTTGGATTTAGAAGCAGATATTTCCCTGTGCTTACTGCTGTTTCTTCCATATGCCGGTAATGGGCTGAAAACGCCTGTTTTGGGACTCTGCAGAGAAAGGGTTTGCAGACTGCTGAATCCACACACGGGTTTAACTCTGGAAGTTGAGTGCACACATTGACAACCGTTCTGTTAGATAGCTGCGTTTTGGATTTAGAAGCAGATATTTCCCTGTGCTTACTGCTGTTTCTTCCATATGCCGGTAATGGGCTGAAAACGCCTGTTTTGGGACTCTGCAGAGAATGTGTTTGCAGACTGCTGAATCCACACACTGGTTTAACTCTGGAAGTTGAGTGCACACATTGACAACCGTTCTGTTAGATAGCTGCGTTTTGGATTTAGAAGCAGATATTTCCCTGTGCTTACTGCTGTTTCTTCCATATGCCGGTAATGGGCTGAAAACGCCTGTTTTGGGACTCTGCAGAGAAAGTGTTTGCAGACTGCTGAATCCACACACGGGTTTAACTCTGGAAGTTGAGTGCACACATTGACAACCGTTCTGTTAGATAGCTGCGTTTTGGATTTAGAAGCAGATATTTCCCTGTGCTTACTGCTGTTTCTTCCATATGCCGGTAATGGGCTGAAAACGCCTGTTTTGGGACTCTGCAGAGAAAGGGTTTGCAGACTGCTGAATCCACACACGGGTTTAACTCTGGAAGTTGAGTGCACACATTGACAACCGTTCTGTTCGATAGCTGCGTTTTGGATTTAGAAGCAGATATTTCCCTGTGCTTACTGCTGTTTCTTCCATATGCCGGTAATGGGCTGAAAACGCCTGTTTTGGGACTCTGCAGAGAAAGTGTTTGCAGACTGCTGAATCCACACACGGGTTTAACTCTGGAAGTTGAGTGCACACATTGACAACCGTTCTGTTAGATAGCTGCGTTTTGGATTTAGAAGCAGATATTTCCCTGTGCTTACTGCTGTTTCTTCCATATGCCGGTAATGGGCTGAAAACGCCTGTTTTGGGACTCTGCACAGAAAGCGTTTGCAGACTGCTGAATCCACACACGGGTTTAACTCTGGAAGTTGAGTGCACACATTGACAACCGTTCTGTTAGATAGCTGCGTTTTGGATTTAGAAGCAGATATTTCCCTGTGCTTACTGCTGTTTCTTCCATATGCCGGTAATGGGCTGAAAACGCTTGTTTTGGGACTCTGCAGAGAAAGGGTTTGCAGACTGCTGAATCCACACACGGGTTTAACTCTGGAAGTTGAGTGCACACATTGACAACCGTTCTGTTAGATAGCTGCGTTTTGGATTTAGAAGCAGATATTTCCCTGTGCTTACTGCTGTTTCTTCCATATGCCGGTAAAGGGCTGAAAACGCCTGTTTTGGGACTCTGCAGAGAAAGTGTTTGCAGACTGCTGAATCCACACACGGGTTTAACTCTGGAAGTTGAGTGCACACATTGACAACCGTTTTGTTAGATAGCTGCGTTTTGGATTTAGAAGCAGATATTTCCCTGTGCTTACTGCTGTTTCTTCCATATGCCGGTAATGGGCTGAAAACGCCTGTTTTGGGACTCTGCAGAGAAAGGGTTTGCAGACTGCTGAATCCACACACGGGTTTAACTCTGGAAGTTGAGTGCACACATTGAGAACCGTTCTGTTAGAAAGCTGCGTTTTGGATTTAGAAGCAGATATTTCCCTGTGCTTACTGCTGTTTCTTCCATATGCCGGTAATGGGCTGAAAACGCCTGTTTTGGGACTCTGCAGAGAAAGTGTTTGCAGACTGCTGAATCCACACACGGGTTTAACTCTGGAAGTTGAGTGCACACATTGACAACCGCTCTGTTAGATAGCTGCGTTTTGGATTTAGAAGCAGATATTTCCCTGTGCTTACTGCTGTTTCTTCCATATGCCGGTAATGGGCTGAAAACGCCTGTTTTGGGACTCTGCAGAGAAAGTGTTTGCGGACTGCTGAATCCACACCCGGGTTTAACTCTGGAAGTTGAGTGCACACATTGAGAACCGTTCTGTTAGATAGCTGCGTTTTGGATTTAGAAGCAGATATTTCCCTGTGCTTACTGCTGTTTCTTCCATATGCCGGTAATGGGCTGAAAACGCCTGTTTTGGGACTCTGCACAGAAAGGGTTTGCAGACTGCTGAATCCACACACGGGTTTAACTCTGGAAGTTGAGTGCACACATTGACAACCGTTCTGTTAGATAGCTGCGTTTTGGATTTAGAAGCAGATACTTCCCTGTGCTTACTGCTGTTTCTTCCATATGCCGGTAATGGGCTGAAAACGCCTGTTTTGGGACTCTGCACAGAAAGGGTTTGCAGACTGCTGAATCCACACACGGGTTTAACTCTGGAAGTTGAGTGCACACATTGACAACCGTTCTGTTAGATAGCTGCGTTTTGGATTTAGAAGCAGATATTTCCCTGTGCTTACTGCTGTTTCTTCCATATGCCGGTAAAGGGCTGAAAACGCCTGTTTTGGGACTCTGCAGAGAAAGTGTTTGCAGACTGCTGAATCCACACACGGGTTTAACTCTGGAAGTTGAGTGCACACATTGACAACCGTTCTGTTAGATAGCTGCGTTTTGGATTTAGAAGCAGATATTTCCCTGTGCTTACTGCTGTTTCTTCCATATGCCGGTAATGGGCTGAAAACGCCTGTTTTGGGACTCTGCAGAGAAAGTGTTTGCAGACTGCTGAATCCACACACGGGTTTAACTCTGGAAGTTGAGTGCACACACTGACAACCGTTCTGTTAGATAGCTGCGTTTTGGATTTAGAAGCAGATATTTCCCTGTGCTTACTGCTGTTTCTTCCATATGCCGGTATTGGGCTGAAAACGCCTGTTTTGGGACTCTGCACAGAAAGTGTTTGCAGACTGCTGAATCCATACACGGTTTTATCTCTGGAAGTTGAGTGCACGCATTGTCAACCATTCAGTTAGATAGCTGCCTTTTGGTTTTAGAAGCATTTATTTCTCTTTACAGCATATACTCTCATTCACTCTGGAATATCCAAACGCAGCTCCTAAAAGAAACGGGTTTCGAAGTATAATCAGATATTTCTCTTTACATCTTGTACCCCAGTACACTCTGATATATGCATACGCAGCTCCTGGAAGAAACGTGTTTGTAACTCGCTGATTCTGAGCATATATTGAAGTCTCTTAGGTGAATGAACACACAGCAGAGGAGTTTGAAAAAAACATTTCTTCCATGTTATAGATGCACTGTTACTGCTATTACTTTTAGGCTGGTGTTTTCCTGGAAATGTTGGTTTTAGAATTTCCATATAAATGGTTTGTAAACTGCTGCTTAAGTGGAGCAGTTTAATTCGTTAAGTTGAATTCCCTCATTCACAATCATTCTGTTAGCTAGCTCCGTTTTGGTTTTAGAAGCCTGTGTTTCTAGTTACAGCATATACTCCCATTCATTCTGGAATAGCCAAACGCAGCTCCCAGAATAGACGTGTTTCTAAGTCGCTGAATCTAAACATAGATTCAACTCCCTTAGGTGAACGAACACACAGCACAGCAGTTTGAAAGAAACGTTTTATTTGAGTTTTAGACGCAGTCTTATTGCTATTTCTTAGAGGCCGGTATTTTGCTGGGAATGTCTGTTTTAGAATCTGCACAAAAATCTTTTCTAAACTGCTGCATAGAAACAACAGTTTATCTCAATAAGCTGAATGCACACAGTGACAACCATTCTGTTAGATGGCTCCGTGTTTGTTTTAGAACCAGATATTTCACTTTAAACCTTATACTCCAGTACACTCTGGAATATGCAAATGCAGCTCCTGGAAGAAACGTGTTTCTTACTCGCTGAATCTGAACATATACTCAAGACTCTTAGGTGAATGAACACAGAGCAGAGCATTTTGAAGAAAACGTTTCTTCTATGTTATAGATGCAGTCTTACTGCTACTTCTTTTAGGCTGGTGTTTTGCTGCAAATGTTGATTTTAGAATTTGCATATAAAGGGTTTCTAAACTGCTGCCTAAGAAGAGCAGATTAACCCTTTAAGTTGAATGCACACATTCACAACCATTCTGTTAGATAGCTCCGTTTTGGTTTTAGAAACAGATATTTCTCTTTACAGCATTTACTCCCATACACTCTGGAATATCGAAATGCAGCTCCTAGAATAAACGTGTTTCAAACTCGCTGAATCCAAACATAGATTCAACGACCTTTGGTGAACGAACACACTGCAGAGCAGTTTGAAAGAAACGTTCCCTCTGAGTTTTAGACGCAGTCTTACTGCTATTTCTTATAGGCCGGTATTTTGCTGGAAATGTCTGTTTGAGAATCTACACAGAAATGTTTTCTAAACTGCTGCATACAAACAGCAGTTTAGCTCAGTAAGTTGAATGCACACATTGACAACCATTCCATTAGATCATCCGTTTTTCTTTTGGAACGAGACATTTGTCTTTACATCTTATACTCCAGTATACTCTGGAATAGGCAAACACAGCTCCTGGAAGAAACGTGTTGCTAACTAGCTGAATCTGAACATATATTCAAGTCTCTTATATGAATGAACACACAGCAGAGCAGTTTGAAAACAGTTTCTTCCATGTTAAAGATGCAGTCTTACTGCTATTTCCTATAGGCTGGTGTTTTGCTGGAAAGGTCTGTACGAGAATTTGCATATAAAGGGTTTCTAAAGTGCTGCATGAGAAGAGCAGTTTACCTCTTTAAGCCGAAGGCACACATTCACAACCACTCTGCTAGATAGATCCATTTTGGTTTTAGAAACAGATATTTCTCTTTACAGCATATACTCCCATTCATTCTGGAATATCCAAAGACAGCTCCTAGAATAAACGTGTTTCTATCTCGCTGAATCTAAACATAGATTCAACTCCCTTAGGTCAAAGAACACATGGCCGAGCAGTTTGAAAGAAACGTTTCTTCTGAGTTTTAGACGCAGTCTTAATGCTCTTTCTTATATATGCCGGTACTGGGCCGGAAAGTCCTGTTTTGAGACTCTGCACAGAAAGTGTTTGCAGACTGCTGAATCCACACACGGGTTTAACTCTGGAAGTTGAGTGCACACATTGACAACCGTTCTGTTAGATAGCTGCGTTTTGGATTTAGAAGCAGATATTTCCCTGTGCTTAATGCTGTTTCTTCCATATGCCGGTAATGGGTTGAAAACGCCTGTTTTGGGACTCTGCAGAGAAAGGGTTTGCAGACTGCTGAATCCACACACGGGTTTAACTCTGGAAGTTGAGTGCATACATTGACAACCGTTCTGTTAGATAGCTGCGTTTTGGATTTAGAAGCAGATATTTCCCTGTGCTTACTGCTGTTTCTTCCATATGCCGGTAATGGGCTGAAAACGCCTGTTTTGGGACTCTGCAGAGAAAGTGTTTGCAGACTGCTGAATCCACACACGGGTTTAACTCTGGAAGTTGAGTGCACACATTGACAACCGTTCTGTTAGATAGCTGCGTTTTGGATTTAGAAGCAGATATTTCCCTGTGCTTACTGCTGTTTCTTCCATATGCCGGTAAAGGGCTGAAAACGCCTGTTTTGGGACTCTGCAGAGAAAGTGTTTGCAGACTGCTGAATCCACACACGGGTTTAACTCTGGAAGTTGAGTGCACACATTGACAACCGTTCTGTTAGATAGCTGCGTTTTGGATTTAGAAGCAGATATTTCCCTGTGCTTACTGCTGTTTCTTCCATATGCCGGTAATGGGCTGAAAACGCCTGTTTTGGGACTCTGCAGAGAAAGTGTTTGCAGACTGCTGAATCCACACACGGGTTTAACTCTGGAAGTTGAGTGCACACACTGACAACCGTTCTGTTAGATAGCTGCGTTTTGGATTTAGATGCAGATATTTCCCTGTGCTTACTGCTGTTTCTTCCATATGCCGGTATTGGGCTGAAAACGCCTGTTTTGGGACTCTGCACAGAAAGTGTTTGCAGACTGCTGAATCCATACACGGTTTTATCTCTGGAAGTTGAGTGCACGCATTGTCAACCATTCAGTTAGATAGCTGCCTTTTGGTTTTAGAAGCATTTATTTCTCTTTACAGCATATACTCTCATTCACTCTGGAATATCCAAACGCAGCTCCTAAAGGAAACGGGTTTCGAAGTATAATCAGATATTTCTCTTTACATCTTGTACCCCAGTACACTCTGATATATGCATACGCAGCTCCTGGAAGAAACGTGTTTGTAACTCGCTGATTCTGAGCATATATTGAAGTCTCTTAGGTGAATGAACACACAGCAGAGGAGTTTGAAAAAAACATTTCTTCCATGTTATAGATGCACTGTTACTGCTATTACTTTTAGGCTGGTGTTTTCCTGGAAATGTTGGTTTTAGAATTTCCATATAAATGGTTTGTAAACTGCTGCTTAAGTGGAGCAGTTTAATTCGTTAAGTTGAATTCCCTCATTCACAATCATTCTGTTAGCTAGCTCCGTTTTGGTTTTAGAAGCCTGTGTTTCTAGTTACAGCATATACTCCCATTCATTCTGGAATAGCCAAACGCAGCTCCCAGAATAGACGTGTTTCTAAGTCGCTGAATCTAAACATAGATTCAACTCCCTTAGGTGAACGAACACACAGCACAGCAGTTTGAAAGAAACGTTTTATTTGAGTTTTAGACGCAGTCTTATTGCTATTTCTTAGAGGCCGGTATTTTGCTGGGAATGTCTGTTTTAGAATCTGCACAAAAATCTTTTCTAAACTGCTGCATAGAAACAACAGTTTATCTCAATAAGCTGAATGCACACAGTGACAACCATTCTGTTAGATGGCTCCGTGTTTGTTTTAGAACCAGATATTTCACTTTAAACCTTATACTCCAGTACACTCTGGAATATGCAAATGCAGCTCCTGGAAGAAACGTGTTTCTTACTCGCTGAATCTGAACATATACTCAAGACTCTTAGGTGAATGAACACAGAGCAGAGCATTTTGAAGAAAACGTTTCTTCTATGTTATAGATGCAGTCTTACTGCTACTTCTTTTAGGCTGGTGTTTTGCTGCAAATGTTGATTTTAGAATTTGCATATAAAGGGTTTCTAAACTGCTGCCTAAGAAGAGCAGATTAACCCTTTAAGTTGAATGCACACATTCACAACCATTCTGTTAGATAGCTCCGTTTTGGTTTTAGAAACAGATATTTCTCTTTACAGCATTTACTCCCATACACTCTGGAATATCGAAATGCAGCTCCTAGAATAAACGTGTTTCAAACTCGCTGAATCCAAACATAGATTCAACGACCTTTGGTGAACGAACACACTGCAGAGCAGTTTGAAAGAAACGTTCCCTCTGAGTTTTAGACGCAGTCTTACTGCTATTTCTTATAGGCCGGTATTTTGCTGGAAATGTCTGTTTGAGAATCTACACAGAAATGTTTTCTAAACTGCTGCATACAAACAGCAGTTTAGCTCAGTAAGTTGAATGCACACATTGACAACCATTCCATTAGATCATCCGTTTTTCTTTTGGAACGAGACATTTGTCTTTACATCTTATACTCCAGTATACTCTGGAATAGGCAAACACAGCTCCTGGAAGAAACGTGTTGCTAACTAGCTGAATCTGAACATATATTCAAGTCTCTTATATGAATGAACACACAGCAGAGCAGTTTGAAAACAGTTTCTTCCATGTTAAAGATGCAGTCTTACTGCTATTTCCTATAGGCTGGTGTTTTGCTGGAAAGGTCTGTACGAGAATTTGCATATAAAGGGTTTCTAAAGTGCTGCATGAGAAGAGCAGTTTACCTCTTTAAGCCGAAGGCACACATTCACAACCACTCTGCTAGATAGATCCATTTTGGTTTTAGAAACAGATATTTCTCTTTACAGCATATACTCCCATTCATTCTGGAATATCCAAAGACAGCTCCTAGAATAAACGTGTTTCTATCTCGCTGAATCTAAACATAGATTCAACTCCCTTAGGTCAAAGAACACATGGCCGAGCAGTTTGAAAGAAACGTTTCTTCTGAGTTTTAGACGCAGTCTTAATGCTCTTTCTTATATATGCCGGTACTGGGCCGGAAAGTCCTGTTTTGAGACTCTGCACAGAAAGTGTTTGCAGACTGCTGAATCCACACACGGGTTTAACTCTGGAAGTTGAGTGCACACATTGACAACCGTTCTGTTAGATAGCTGCGTTTTGGATTTAGAAGCAGATATTTCCCTGTGCTTACTGCTGTTTCTTCCATATGCCGGTAATGGGCTGAAAACGCCTGTTTTGGGACTCTGCAGAGAAAGTGTTTGCAGACTGCTGAATCCACACTCTGGTTTAACTCTGGAAGTTGAGTGCACACATTGACAACCGTTCTGTTAGATAGCTGCGTTTTGGATTTAGAAGCAGATATTTCCCTGTGCTTACTGCTGTTTCTTCCATATACCGGTAATGGGCTGAAAACGCCTGTTTTGGGACTCTGCACAGAAAGGGTTTGCAGACTGCTGAATCCACACACGGGTTTAACTCTGGAAGTTGAGTGCACACATTGACAACCGTTCTGTTAGATAGCTGCGTATTGGATTTAGAAGCAGATATTTCCCTGTGCTTACTGCTGTTTCTTCCATATGCCGGTAATGGGCTGAAAACGCCTGTTTTGGGACTCTGCAGAGAAAGTGTTTGCGGACTGCTGAATCCACACCCGGGTTTAACTCTGGAAGTTGAGTGCACACATTGACAACCGTTCTGTTAGATAGCTGCGTTTTGGATTTAGAAGCAGATATTTCCCTGTGCTTACTGCTGTTTCTTCCATATGCCGGTAATGGGCTGAAAACGCCTGTTTTGGGACTCTGCACAGAAAGGGTTTGCAGACTGCTGAATCCACACACGGGTTTAACTCTGGAAGTTGAGTGCACACATTGACAACCGTTCTGTTAGATAGCTGCGTTTTGGATTTAGAAGCAGATACTTCCCTGTGCTTACTGCTGTTTCTTCCATATGCCGGTAATGGGCTGAAAACGCCTGTTTTGGGACTCTGCACAGAAAGGGTTTGCAGACTGCTGAATCCACACACGGGTTTAACTCTGGAAGTTGAGTGCACACATTGACAACCGTTCTGTTAGATAGCTGCGTTTTGGATTTAGAAGCAGATATTTCCCTGTGCTTACTGCTGTTTCTTCCATATGCCGGTAATGGGCTGAAAACGCCTGTTTTGGGACTCTGCAGAGAAAGTGTTTGCAGACTGCTGAATCCACACACGGTTTTAGCTCTGGAAGTTGAGTGCACACATTGACAACCGTTCTGTTAGATAGCTGCGTTTTGGATTTAGAAGCAGATATTTCCCTGTGCTTACTGCTGTTTCTTCCATATGCCGGTAATGGGCTGAAAATGCCTGTTTTGGGACTCTGCAGAGAAAGTGTTTGCAGACTGCTGAATCCACACACGGGTTTAACTCTGGAAGTTGAGTGCACACATTGACAACCGTTCTGTTAGATAGCTGCGTTTTGGATTTAGAAGCAGATATTTCCCTGTGCTTACTGCTGTTTCTTCCATATGCCGGTAATGGGCTGAAAACGCCTGTTTTGGGACTCTGCACAGAAAGGGTTTGCAGACTGCTGAATCCACACACGGGTTTAACTCTGGAAGTTGAGTGCACACATTGACAACCGTTCTGTTAGATAGCTGCGTTTTGGATTTAGAAGCAGATATTTCCCTGTGCTTACTGCTGTTTCTTCCATATGCCGGTAATGGGCTGAAAACGCCTGTTTTGGGACTCTGCACAGAAAGTGTTTGCAGACTGCTGAATCCATACACGGTTTTATCTCTGGAAGTTGAGTGCACGCATTGACAACCATTCAGTTAGATAGCTGCCTTTTGGTTTTAGAAGCATTTATTTCTCTTTACAGCATATACTCTCATTCACTCTGGAATATCCAAACGCAGCTCCTAAAAGAAACGGGTTTCGAAGTATAATCAGATATTTCTCTTTACATCTTGTACCCCAGTACACTCTGATATATGCATACGCAGCTCCTGGAAGAAACGTGTTTGTAACTCGCTGATTCTGAGCATATATTGAAGTCTCTTAGGTGAATGAACACACAGCAGAGGAGTTTGAAAAAAACATTTCTTCCATGTTATAGATGCACTGTTACTGCTATTACTTTTAGGCTGGTGTTTTCCTGGAAATGTTGGTTTTAGAATTTCCATATAAATGGTTTGTAAACTGCTGCTTAAGTGGAGCAGTTTAATTCGTTAAGTTGAATTCCCTCATTCACAATCATTCTGTTAGCTAGCTCCGTTTTGGTTTTAGAAGCCTGTGTTTCTAGTTACAGCATATACTCCCATTCATTCTGGAATAGCCAAACGCAGCTCCCAGAATAGACGTGTTTCTAAGTCGCTGAATCTAAACATAGATTCAACTCCCTTAGGTGAACGAACACACAGCACAGCAGTTTGAAAGAAACGTTTTATTTGAGTTTTAGACGCAGTCTTATTGCTATTTCTTAGAGGCCGGTATTTTGCTGGGAATGTCTGTTTTAGAATCTGCACAAAAATCTTTTCTAAACTGCTGCATAGAAACAACAGTTTATCTCAATAAGCTGAATGCACACAGTGACAACCATTCTGTTAGATGGCTCCGTGTTTGTTTTAGAACCAGATATTTCACTTTAAACCTTATACTCCAGTACACTCTGGAATATGCAAATGCAGCTCCTGGAAGAAACGTGTTTCTTACTCGCTGAATCTGAACATATACTCAAGACTCTTAGGTGAATGAACACAGAGCAGAGCATTTTGAAGAAAACGTTTCTTCTATGTTATAGATGCAGTCTTACTGCTACTTCTTTTAGGCTGGTGTTTTGCTGCAAATGTTGATTTTAGAATTTGCATATAAAGGGTTTCTAAACTGCTGCCTAAGAAGAGCAGATTAACCCTTTAAGTTGAATGCACACATTCACAACCATTCTGTTAGATAGCTCCGTTTTGGTTTTAGAAACAGATATTTCTCTTTACAGCATTTACTCCCATACACTCTGGAATATCGAAATGCAGCTCCTAGAATAAACGTGTTTCAAACTCGCTGAATCCAAACATAGATTCAACGACCTTTGGTGAACGAACACACTGCAGAGCAGTTTGAAAGAAACGTTCCCTCTGAGTTTTAGACGCAGTCTTACTGCTATTTCTTATAGGCCGGTATTTTGCTGGAAATGTCTGTTTGAGAATCTACACAGAAATGTTTTCTAAACTGCTGCATACAAACAGCAGTTTAGCTCAGTAAGTTGAATGCACACATTGACAACCATTCCATTAGATCATCCGTTTTTCTTTTGGAACGAGACATTTGTCTTTACATCTTATACTCCAGTATACTCTGGAATAGGCAAACACAGCTCCTGGAAGAAACGTGTTGCTAACTAGCTGAATCTGAACATATATTCAAGTCTCATATGAATGAACACACAGCAGAGCAGTTTGAAAACAGTTTCTTCCATGTTAAAGATGCAGTCTTACTGCTATTTCCTATAGGCTGGTGTTTTGCTGGAAAGGTCTGTACGAGAATTTGCATATAAAGGGTTTCTAAAGTGCTGCATGAGAAGAGCAGTTTACCTCTTTAAGCCGAAGGCACACATTCACAACCACTCTGCTAGATAGATCCATTTTGGTTTTAGAAACAGATATTTCTCTTTACAGCATATACTCCCATTCATTCTGGAATATCCAAAGACAGCTCCTAGAATAAACGTGTTTCTATCTCGCTGAATCTAAACATAGATTCAACTCCCTTAGGTCAAAGAACACATGGCCGAGCAGTTTGAAAGAAACGTTTCTTCTGAGTTTTAGACGCAGTCTTAATGCTCTTTCTTATATATGCCGGTACTGGGCCGGAAAGTCCTGTTTTGAGACTCTGCACAGAAAGTGTTTGCAGACTGCTGAATCCACACACGGGTTTAACTCTGGAAGTTGAGTGCACACATTGACAACCGTTCTGTTAGATAGCTGCGTTTTGGATTTAGAAGCAGATATTTCCCTGTGCTTAATGCTGTTTCTTCCATATGCCGGTAATGGGTTGAAAACGCCTGTTTTGGGACTCTGCAGAGAAAGGGTTTGCAGACTGCTGAATCCACACACGGGTTTAACTCTGGAAGTTGAGTGCATACATTGACAACCGTTCTGTTAGATAGCTGCGTTTTGGATTTAGAAGCAGATATTTCCCTGTGCTTACTGCTGTTTCTTCCATATGCCGGTAATGGGCTGAAAACGCCTGTTTTGGGACTCTGCAGAGAAAGTGTTTGCAGACTGCTGAATCCACACACGGGTTTAACTCTGGAAGTTGAGTGCACACATTGACAACCGTTCTGTTAGATAGCTGCGTTTTGGATTTAGAAGCAGATATTTCCCTGTGCTTACTGCTGTTTCTTCCATATGCCGGTAAAGGGCTGAAAACGCCTGTTTTGGGACTCTGCAGAGAAAGTGTTTGCAGACTGCTGAATCCACACACGGGTTTAACTCTGGAAGTTGAGTGCACACATTGACAACCGTTCTGTTAGATAGCTGCGTTTTGGATTTAGAAGCAGATATTTCCCTGTGCTTACTGCTGTTTCTTCCATATGCCGGTAATGGGCTGAAAACGCCTGTTTTGGGACTCTGCAGAGAAAGTGTTTGCAGACTGCTGAATCCACACACGGGTTTAACTCTGGAAGTTGAGTGCACACACTGACAACCGTTCTGTTAGATAGCTGCGTTTTGGATTTAGAAGCAGATATTTCCCTGTGCTTACTGCTGTTTCTTCCATATGCCGGTATTGGGCTGAAAACGCCTGTTTTGGGACTCTGCACAGAAAGTGTTTGCAGACTGCTGAATCCATACACGGTTTTATCTCTGGAAGTTGAGTGCACGCATTGTCAACCATTCAGTTAGATAGCTGCCTTTTGGTTTTAGAAGCATTTATTTCTCTTTACAGCATATACTCTCATTCACTCTGGAATATCCAAACGCAGCTCCTAAAAGAAACGGGTTTCGAAGTATAATCAGATATTTCTCTTTACATCTTGTACCCCAGTACACTCTGATATATGCATACGCAGCTCCTGGAAGAAACGTGTTTGTAACTCGCTGATTCTGAGCATATATTGAAGTCTCTTAGGTGAATGAACACACAGCAGAGGAGTTTGAAAAAAACATTTCTTCCATGTTATAGATGCACTGTTACTGCTATTACTTTTAGGCTGGTGTTTTCCTGGAAATGTTGGTTTTAGAATTTCCATATAAATGGTTTGTAAACTGCTGCTTAAGTGGAGCAGTTTAATTCGTTAAGTTGAATTCCCTCATTCACAATCATTCTGTTAGCTAGCTCCGTTTTGGTTTTAGAAGCCTGTGTTTCTAGTTACAGCATATACTCCCATTCATTCTGGAATAGCCAAACGCAGCTCCCAGAATAGACGTGTTTCTAAGTCGCTGAATCTAAACATAGATTCAACTCCCTTAGGTGAACGAACACACAGCACAGCAGTTTGAAAGAAACGTTTTATTTGAGTTTTAGACGCAGTCTTATTGCTATTTCTTAGAGGCCGGTATTTTGCTGGGAATGTCTGTTTTAGAATCTGCACAAAAATCTTTTCTAAACTGCTGCATAGAAACAACAGTTTATCTCAATAAGCTGAATGCACACAGTGACAACCATTCTGTTAGATGGCTCCGTGTTTGTTTTAGAACCAGATATTTCACTTTAAACCTTATACTCCAGTACACTCTGGAATATGCAAATGCAGCTCCTGGAAGAAACGTGTTTCTTACTCGCTGAATCTGAACATATACTCAAGACTCTTAGGTGAATGAACACAGAGCAGAGCATTTTGAAGAAAACGTTTCTTCTATGTTATAGATGCAGTCTTACTGCTACTTCTTTTAGGCTGGTGTTTTGCTGCAAATGTTGATTTTAGAATTTGCATATAAAGGGTTTCTAAACTGCTGCCTAAGAAGAGCAGATTAACCCTTTAAGTTGAATGCACACATTCACAACCATTCTGTTAGATAGCTCCGTTTTGGTTTTAGAAACAGATATTTCTCTTTACAGCATTTACTCCCATACACTCTGGAATATCGAAATGCAGCTCCTAGAATAAACGTGTTTCAAACTCGCTGAATCCAAACATAGATTCAACGACCTTTGGTGAACGAACACACTGCAGAGCAGTTTGAAAGAAACGTTCCCTCTGAGTTTTAGACGCAGTCTTACTGCTATTTCTTATAGGCCGGTATTTTGCTGGAAATGTCTGTTTGAGAATCTACACAGAAATGTTTTCTAAACTGCTGCATACAAACAGCAGTTTAGCTCAGTAAGTTGAATGCACACATTGACAACCATTCCATTAGATCATCCGTTTTTCTTTTGGAACGAGACATTTGTCTTTACATCTTATACTCCAGTATACTCTGGAATAGGCAAACACAGCTCCTGGAAGAAACGTGTTGCTAACTAGCTGAATCTGAACATATATTCAAGTCTCTTATATGAATGAACACACAGCAGAGCAGTTTGAAAACAGTTTCTTCCATGTTAAAGATGCAGTCTTACTGCTATTTCCTATAGGCTGGTGTTTTGCTGGAAAGGTCTGTACGAGAATTTGCATATAAAGGGTTTCTAAAGTGCTGCATGAGAAGAGCAGTTTACCTCTTTAAGCCGAAGGCACACATTCACAACCACTCTGCTAGATAGATCCATTTTGGTTTTAGAAACAGATATTTCTCTTTACAGCATATACTCCCATTCATTCTGGAATATCCAAAGACAGCTCCTAGAATAAACGTGTTTCTATCTCGCTGAATCTAAACATAGATTCAACTCCCTTAGGTCAAAGAACACATGGCCGAGCAGTTTGAAAGAAACGTTTCTTCTGAGTTTTAGACGCAGTCTTAATGCTCTTTCTTATATATGCCGGTACTGGGCCGGAAAGTCCTGTTTTGAGACTCTGCACAGAAAGTGTTTGCAGACTGCTGAATCCACACACGGGTTTAACTCTGGAAGTTGAGTGCACACATTGACAACCGTTCTGTTAGATAGCTGCGTTTTGGATTTAGAAGCAGATATTTCCCTGTGCTTAATGCTGTTTCTTCCATATGCCGGTAATGGGTTGAAAACGCCTGTTTTGGGACTCTGCAGAGAAAGGGTTTGCAGACTGCTGAATCCACACACGGGTTTAACT
The DNA here is from genome assembly GCF_030222135.1 of Aotus nancymaae. NCBI lineage: Eukaryota > Metazoa > Chordata > Mammalia > Primates > Aotidae > Aotus > Aotus nancymaae. The sequence goes on along the minus strand of NW_026988829.1, from coordinate 128,849 downwards.
CTGGAAGTTGAGTGCATACATTGACAACCGTTCTGTTAGATAGCTGCGTTTTGGATTTAGAAGCAGATATTTCCCTGTGCTTACTGCTGTTTCTTCCATATGCCGGTAATGGGCTGAAAACGCCTGTTTTGGGACTCTGCAGAGAAAGTGTTTGCAGACTGCTGAATCCACACACTGGTTTAACTCTGGAAGTTGAGTGCACACATTGACAACCGTTCTGTTAGATAGCTGCGTTTTGGATTTAGAAGCAGATATTTCCCTGTGCTTACTGCTGTTTCTTCCATATACCGGTAATGGGCTGAAAACGCCTGTTTTGGGACTCTGCACAGAAAGGGTTTGCAGACTGCTGAATCCACACACGGGTTTAACTCTGGAAGTTGAGTGCACACATTGACAACCGTTCTGTTAGATAGCTGCGTTTTGGATTTAGAAGCAGATATTTCCCTGTGCTTACTGCTGTTTCTTCCATATGCCGGTAATGGGCTGAAAACGCCTGTTTTGGGACTCTGCAGAGAAAGTGTTTGCAGACTGCTGAATCCACACACGGGTTTAACTCTGGAAGTTGAGTGCACTCATTGACAACCGTTCTGTTAGATAGCTGCGTTTTGGATTTAGAAGCAGATATTTCCCTGTGCTTACTGCTGTTTCTTCCATATGCCGGTAATGGGCTGAAAACGCCTGTTTTGGGACTCTGCAGAGAAAGTGTTTGCAGACTGCTGAATCCACACACGGGTTTAACTCTGGAAGTTGAGTGCACACATTGACAACCGTTCTGTTAGATAGCTGCGTTTTGGATTTAGAAGCAGATATTTCCCTGTGCTTACTGCTGTTTCTTCCATATGCCGGTAATGGGCTGAAAACGCCTGTTTTGGGACTCTGCAGAGAAAGTGTTTGCAGACTGCTGAATCCACACACGGGTTTAACTCTGGAAGTTGAGTGCACACATTGACAACCGTTCTGTTAGATAGCTGTGTTTTGGATTTAGAAGCAGATATTTCCCTGTGCTTACTGCTGTTTCTTCCATATGCCGGTAATGGGCTGAAAACGCCTGTTTTGGGACACTGCACAGAAAGGGTTTGCAGACTGCTGAATCCACACACGGGTTTAACTCTGGAAGTTGAGTGCACACATTGACAACCGTTCTGTTAGATAGCTGCGTTTTGGATTTAGAAGCAGATATTTCCCTGTGCTTACTGCTGTTTCTTCCATATGCCGGTAATGGGCTGAAAACGCCTGTTTTGGGACTCTGCAGAGAAAGTGTTTGCAGACTGCTGAATCCACACACGGGTTTAACTCTGGAAGTTGAGTGCACACATTGACAACCGTTCTGTTAGATAGCTGCGTTTTGGATTTAGAAGCAGATATTTCCCTGTGCTTACTGCTGTTTCTTCCATATGCCGGTAATGGGCTGAAAACGCCTGTTTTGGGACTCTGCACAGAAAGGGTTTGCAGACTGCTGAATCCACACACGGGTTTAACTCTGGAAGTTGAGTGCACACATTGACAACCGTTCTGTTAGATAGCTGCGTTTTGGATTTAGAAGCAGATATTTCCCTGTGCTTACTGCTGTTTCTTCCCTATGCCGGTAATGGGCTGAAAACGCCTGTTTTGGGACTCTGCAGAGAAAGTGTTTGCAGACTGCTGAATCCACACACGGGTTTAACTCTGGAAGTGGAGCGCACACATTGACAACCGTTCTGTTAGATAGCTGCGTTTTGGATTTAGAAGCAGATATTTCCCTGTGCTTACTGCTGTTTCTTCCATATGCCGGTAATGGGCTGAAAACGCCTGTTTTGGGACTCTGCAGAGAAAGGGTTTGCAGACTGCTGAATCCACACACGGGTTTAACTCTGCAAGTTGAGTGCACACATTGACAACCGTTCTGTTAGATAGCTGCGTTTTGGATTTAGAAGCAGATATTTCCCTGTGCTTACTGCTGTTTCTTCCATATGCCGGTAATGGGCTGAAAACGCCTGTTTTGGGACTCTGCACAGAAAGGGTTTGCAGACTGCTGAATCCACACACGGGTTTAACTCTGGAAGTTGAGTGCACACATTGACAACCGTTCTGTTAGATAGCTGCGTTTTGGATTTAGAAGCAGATATTTCCCTGTGCTTACTGCTGTTTCTTCCATATGCCGGTAATGGGCTGAAAACGCCTGTTTTGGGACTCTGCAGAGAAAGGGTTTGCAGACTGCTGAATCCACACACGGGTTTAACTCTGGAAGTTGAGTGCACACATTGACAACCGTTCTGTTAGATAGCTGCGTTTTGGATTTAGAAGCAGATATTTCCCTGTGCTTACTGCTGTTTCTTCCATATGCCGGTAATGGGCTGAAAACGTCTGTTTTGGGACTCTGCACAGAAAGGGTTTGCAGACTGCTGAATCCACACACGACTTTAACTCTGGAAGTGGAGTGCACACATTGACAACCGTTCTGTTAGATAGCTGCGTTTTGGATTTAGAAGCAGATATTTCCCTGTGCTTACTGCTGTTTCTTCCATATGCCGGTAATGGGCTGAAAACGCCTGTTTTGGGACTCTGCAGAGAAAGTGTTTGCAGACTGCTGAATCCACACACGGGTTTAACTCTGGAAGTTGAGCGCACACATTGACAACCGTTCTGTTAGATAGCTGCGTTTTGGATTTAGAAGCAGATATTTCCCTGTGCTTACTGCTGTTTCTTCCATATGCCGGTAATGGGCTGAAAACGCCTGTTTTGGGACTCTGCACCGAAAGGGTTTGCAGACTGCTGAATCCACACACGGGTTTAACTCTGGAAGTTGAGTGCACACATTGACAACCGTTCTGTTAGATAGCTGCGTTTTGGATTTAGAAGCAGATATTTCCCTGTGCTTACTGCTGTTTCTTCCATATGCCGGTAAAGGGCTGAAAACGCCTGTTTTGGGACTCTGCAGAGAAAGGGTTTGCAGACTGCTGAATCCACACACGGGTTTAACTCTGGAAGTTGAGTGCACACATTGACAACCGTTCTGTTAGATAGCTGCGTTTTGGATTTAGAAGCAGATATTTCCCTGTGCTTACTGCTGTTTCTTCCATATGCCGGTAATGGGCTGAAAACGCCTGTTTTGGGACTCTGCAGAGAAAGTGTTTGCAGACTGCTGAATCCACACACGGGTTTAACTCTGGAAGTTGAGTGCACACATTGACAACCGTTCTGTTAGATAGCTGCGTTTTGGATTTAGAAGCAGATATTTCCCTGTGCTTACTGCTGTTTCTTCCATATGCCGGTAATGGGCTGAAAACGCCTGTTTTGGGACTCTGCACAGAAAGGGTTTGCAGACTGCTGAATCCACACACGGGTTTAACTCTGGAAGTTGAGTGCACACATTGACAACCGTTCTGTTAGATAGCTGCGTTTTGGATTTAGAAGCAGATATTTCCCTGTGCTTACTGCTGTTTCTTCCATATGCCGGTAATGGGCTGAAAACGCCTGTTTTGGGACTCTGCACAGAAAGTGTTTGCAGACTGCTGAATCCATACACGGTTTTATCTCTGGAAGTTGAGTGCACGCATTGACAACCATTCAGTTAGATAGCTGCCTTTTGGTTTTAGAAGCATTTATTTCTCTTTACAGCATATACTCTCATTCACTCTGGAATATCCAAACGCAGCTCCTAAAAGAAACGGGTTTCGAAGTATAATCAGATATTTCTCTTTACATCTTGTACCCCAGTACACTCTGATATATGCATACGCAGCTCCTGGAAGAAACGTGTTTGTAACTCGCTGATTCTGAGCATATATTGAAGTCTCTTAGGTGAATGAACACACAGCAGAGGAGTTTGAAAAAAACATTTCTTCCATGTTATAGATGCACTGTTACTGCTATTACTTTTAGGCTGGTGTTTTCCTGGAAATGTTGGTTTTAGAATTTCCATATAAATGGTTTGTAAACTGCTGCTTAAGTGGAGCAGTTTAATTCGTTAAGTTGAATTCCCTCATTCACAATCATTCTGTTAGCTAGCTCCGTTTTGGTTTTAGAAGCCTGTGTTTCTAGTTACAGCATATACTCCCATTCATTCTGGAATAGCCAAACGCAGCTCCCAGAATAGACGTGTTTCTAAGTCGCTGAATCTAAACATAGATTCAACTCCCTTAGGTGAACGAACACACAGCACAGCAGTTTGAAAGAAACGTTTTATTTGAGTTTTAGACGCAGTCTTATTGCTATTTCTTAGAGGCCGGTATTTTGCTGGGAATGTCTGTTTTAGAATCTGCACAAAAATCTTTTCTAAACTGCTGCATAGAAACAACAGTTTATCTCAATAAGCTGAATGCACACAGTGACAACCATTCTGTTAGATGGCTCCGTGTTTGTTTTAGAACCAGATATTTCACTTTAAACCTTATACTCCAGTACACTCTGGAATATGCAAATGCAGCTCCTGGAAGAAACGTGTTTCTTACTCGCTGAATCTGAACATATACTCAAGACTCTTAGGTGAATGAACACAGAGCAGAGCATTTTGAAGAAAACGTTTCTTCTATGTTATAGATGCAGTCTTACTGCTACTTCTTTTAGGCTGGTGTTTTGCTGCAAATGTTGATTTTAGAATTTGCATATAAAGGGTTTCTAAACTGCTGCCTAAGAAGAGCAGATTAACCCTTTAAGTTGAATGCACACATTCACAACCATTCTGTTAGATAGCTCCGTTTTGGTTTTAGAAACAGATATTTCTCTTTACAGCATTTACTCCCATACACTCTGGAATATCGAAATGCAGCTCCTAGAATAAACGTGTTTCAAACTCGCTGAATCCAAACATAGATTCAACGACCTTTGGTGAACGAACACACTGCAGAGCAGTTTGAAAGAAACGTTCCCTCTGAGTTTTAGACGCAGTCTTACTGCTATTTCTTATAGGCCGGTATTTTGCTGGAAATGTCTGTTTGAGAATCTACACAGAAATGTTTTCTAAACTGCTGCATACAAACAGCAGTTTAGCTCAGTAAGTTGAATGCACACATTGACAACCATTCCATTAGATCATCCGTTTTTCTTTTGGAACGAGACATTTGTCTTTACATCTTATACTCCAGTATACTCTGGAATAGGCAAACACAGCTCCTGGAAGAAACGTGTTGCTAACTAGCTGAATCTGAACATATATTCAAGTCTCTTATATGAATGAACACACAGCAGAGCAGTTTGAAAACAGTTTCTTCCATGTTAAAGATGCAGTCTTACTGCTATTTCCTATAGGCTGGTGTTTTGCTGGAAAGGTCTGTACGAGAATTTGCATATAAAGGGTTTCTAAAGTGCTGCATGAGAAGAGCAGTTTACCTCTTTAAGCCGAAGGCACACATTCACAACCACTCTGCTAGATAGATCCATTTTGGTTTTAGAAACAGATATTTCTCTTTACAGCATATACTCCCATTCATTCTGGAATATCCAAAGACAGCTCCTAGAATAAACGTGTTTCTATCTCGCTGAATCTAAACATAGATTCAACTCCCTTAGGTCAAAGAACACATGGCCGAGCAGTTTGAAAGAAACGTTTCTTCTGAGTTTTAGACGCAGTCTTAATGCTCTTTCTTATATATGCCGGTACTGGGCCGGAAAGTCCTGTTTTGAGACTCTGCACAGAAAGTGTTTGCAGACTGCTGAATCCACACACGGGTTTAACTCTGGAAGTTGAGTGCACACATTGACAACCGTTCTGTTAGATAGCTGCGTTTTGGATTTAGAAGCAGATATTTCCCTGTGCTTAATGCTGTTTCTTCCATATGCCGGTAATGGGTTGAAAACGCCTGTTTTGGGACTCTGCAGAGAAAGGGTTTGCAGACTGCTGAATCCACACACGGGTTTAACTCTGGAAGTTGAGTGCATACATTGACAACCGTTCTGTTAGATAGCTGCGTTTTGGATTTAGAAGCAGATATTTCCCTGTGCTTACTGCTGTTTCTTCCATATGCCGGTAATGGGCTGAAAACGCCTGTTTTGGGACTCTGCAGAGAAAGTGTTTGCAGACTGCTGAATCCACACACTGGTTTAACTCTGGAAGTTGAGTGCACACATTGACAACCGTTCTGTTAGATAGCTGCGTTTTGGATTTAGAAGCAGATATTTCCCTGTGCTTACTGCTGTTTCTTCCATATACCGGTAATGGGCTGAAAACGCCTGTTTTGGGACTCTGCACAGAAAGGGTTTGCAGACTGCTGAATCCACACACGGGTTTAACTCTGGAAGTTGAGTGCACACATTGACAACCGTTCTGTTAGATAGCTGCGTATTGGATTTAGAAGCAGATATTTCCCTGTGCTTACTGCTGTTTCTTCCATATGCCGGTAATGGGCTGAAAACGCCTGTTTTGGGACTCTGCAGAGAAAGTGTTTGCGGACTGCTGAATCCACACCCGGGTTTAACTCTGGAAGTTGAGTGCACACATTGACAACCGTTCTGTTAGATAGCTGCGTTTTGGATTTAGAAGCAGATATTTCCCTGTGCTTACTGCTGTTTCTTCCATATGCCGGTAATGGGCTGAAAACGCCTGTTTTGGGACTCTGCACAGAAAGGGTTTGCAGACTGCTGAATCCACACACGGGTTTAACTCTGGAAGTTGAGTGCACACATTGACAACCGTTCTGTTAGATAGCTGCGTTTTGGATTTAGAAGCAGATACTTCCCTGTGCTTACTGCTGTTTCTTCCATATGCCGGTAATGGGCTGAAAACGCCTGTTTTGGGACTCTGCAGAGAAAGGGTTTGCAGACTGCTGAATCCACACACGGGTTTAACTCTGGAAGTTGAGTGCACACATTGACAACCGTTCTGTTAGATAGCTGCGTTTTGGATTTAGAAGCAGATATTTCCCTGTGCTTACTGCTGTTTCTTCCATATGCCGGTAATGGGCTGAAAACGCCTGTTTTGGGACTCTGCAGAGAAAGTGTTTGCAGACTGCTGAATCCACACACGGTTTTAGCTCTGGAAGTTGAGTGCACACATTGACAACCGTTCTGTTAGATAGCTGCGTTTTGGATTTAGAAGCAGATATTTCCCTGTGCTTACTGCTGTTTCTTCCATATGCCGGTAATGGGCTGAAAATGCCTGTTTTGGGACTCTGCAGAGAAAGTGTTTGCAGACTGCTGAATCCACACACGGGTTTAACTCTGGAAGTTGAGTGCACACATTGACAACCGTTCTGTTAGATAGCTGCGTTTTGGATTTAGAAGCAGATATTTCCCTGTGCTTACTGCTGTTTCTTCCATATGCCGGTAATGGGCTGAAAACGCCTGTTTTGGGACTCTGCACAGAAAGGGTTTGCAGACTGCTGAATCCACACACGGGTTTAACTCTGGAAGTTGAGTGCACACATTGACAACCGTTCTGTTAGATAGCTGCGTTTTGGATTTAGAAGCAGATATTTCCCTGTGCTTACTGCTGTTTCTTCCATATGCCGGTAATGGGCTGAAAACGCCTGTTTTGGGACTCTGCACAGAAAGTGTTTGCAGACTGCTGAATCCATACACGGTTTTATCTCTGGAAGTTGAGTGCACGCATTGACAACCATTCAGTTAGATAGCTGCCTTTTGGTTTTAGAAGCATTTATTTCTCTTTACAGCATATACTCTCATTCACTCTGGAATATCCAAACGCAGCTCCTAAAAGAAACGGGTTTCGAAGTATAATCAGATATTTCTCTTTACATCTTGTACCCCAGTACACTCTGATATATGCATACGCAGCTCCTGGAAGAAACGTGTTTGTAACTCGCTGATTCTGAGCATATATTGAAGTCTCTTAGGTGAATGAACACACAGCAGAGGAGTTTGAAAAAAACATTTCTTCCATGTTATAGATGCACTGTTACTGCTATTACTTTTAGGCTGGTGTTTTCCTGGAAATGTTGGTTTTAGAATTTCCATATAAATGGTTTGTAAACTGCTGCTTAAGTGGAGCAGTTTAATTCGTTAAGTTGAATTCCCTCATTCACAATCATTCTGTTAGCTAGCTCCGTTTTGGTTTTAGAAGCCTGTGTTTCTAGTTACAGCATATACTCCCATTCATTCTGGAATAGCCAAACGCAGCTCCCAGAATAGACGTGTTTCTAAGTCGCTGAATCTAAACATAGATTCAACTCCCTTAGGTGAACGAACACACAGCACAGCAGTTTGAAAGAAACGTTTTATTTGAGTTTTAGACGCAGTCTTATTGCTATTTCTTAGAGGCCGGTATTTTGCTGGGAATGTCTGTTTTAGAATCCGCACAAAAATCTTTTCTAAACTGCTGCATAGAAACAACAGTTTATCTCAATAAGCTGAATGCACACAGTGACAACCATTCTGTTAGATGGCTCCGTGTTTGTTTTAGAACCAGATATTTCACTTTAAACCTTATACTCCAGTACACTCTGGAATATGCAAATGCAGCTCCTGGAAGAAACGTGTTTCTTACTCGCTGAATCTGAACATATACTCAAGACTCTTAGGTGAATGAACACAGAGCAGAGCATTTTGAAGAAAACGTTTCTTCTATGTTATAGATGCAGTCTTACTGCTACTTCTTTTAGGCTGGTGTTTTGCTGCAAATGTTGATTTTAGAATTTGCATATAAAGGGTTTCTAAACTGCTGCCTAAGAAGAGCAGATTAACCCTTTAAGTTGAATGCACACATTCACAACCATTCTGTTAGATAGCTCCGTTTTGGTTTTAGAAACAGATATTTCTCTTTACAGCATTTACTCCCATACACTCTGGAATATCGAAATGCAGCTCCTAGAATAAACGTGTTTCAAACTCGCTGAATCCAAACATAGATTCAACGACCTTTGGTGAACGAACACACTGCAGAGCAGTTTGAAAGAAACGTTCCCTCTGAGTTTTAGACGCAGTCTTACTGCTATTTCTTATAGGCCGGTATTTTGCTGGAAATGTCTGTTTGAGAATCTACACAGAAATGTTTTCTAAACTGCTGCATACAAACAGCAGTTTAGCTCAGTAAGTTGAATGCACACATTGACAACCATTCCATTAGATCATCCGTTTTTCTTTTGGAACGAGACATTTGTCTTTACATCTTATACTCCAGTATACTCTGGAATAGGCAAACACAGCTCCTGGAAGAAACGTGTTGCTAACTAGCTGAATCTGAACATATATTCAAGTCTCATATGAATGAACACACAGCAGAGCAGTTTGAAAACAGTTTCTTCCATGTTAAAGATGCAGTCTTACTGCTATTTCCTATAGGCTGGTGTTTTGCTGGAAAGGTCTGTACGAGAATTTGCATATAAAGGGTTTCTAAAGTGCTGCATGAGAAGAGCAGTTTACCTCTTTAAGCCGAAGGCACACATTCACAACCACTCTGCTAGATAGATCCATTTTGGTTTTAGAAACAGATATTTCTCTTTACAGCATATACTCCCATTCATTCTGGAATATCCAAAGACAGCTCCTAGAATAAACGTGTTTCTATCTCGCTGAATCTAAACATAGATTCAACTCCCTTAGGTCAAAGAACACACGGCCGAGCAGTTTGAAAGAAACGTTTCTTCTGAGTTTTAGACGCAGTCTTAATGCTCTTTCTTATATATGCCGGTACTGGGCCGGAAAGTCCTGTTTTGAGACTCTGCACAGAAAGTGTTTGCAGACTGCTGAATCCACACACGGGTTTAACTCTGGAAGTTGAGTGCACACATTGACAACCGTTCTGTTAGATAGCTGCGTTTTGGATTTAGAAGCAGATATTTCCCTGTGCTTAATGCTGTTTCTTCCATATGCCGGTAATGGGTTGAAAACGCCTGTTTTGGGACTCTGCAGAGAAAGGGTTTGCAGACTGCTGAATCCACACACGGGTTTAACTCTGGAAGTTGAGTGCATACATTGACAACCGTTCTGTTAGATAGCTGCGTTTTGGATTTAGAAGCAGATATTTCCCTGTGCTTACTGCTGTTTCTTCCATATGCCGGTAATGGGCTGAAAACGCCTGTTTTGGGACTCTGCAGAGAAAGTGTTTGCAGACTGCTGAATCCACACACGGGTTTAACTCTGGAAGTTGAGTGCACACATTGACAACCGTTCTGTTAGATAGCTGCGTTTTGGATTTAGAAGCAGATATTTCCCTGTGCTTACTGCTGTTTCTTCCATATGCCGGTAAAGGGCTGAAAACGCCTGTTTTGGGACTCTGCAGAGAAAGGGTTTGCAGACTGCTGAATCCACACACGGGTTTAACTCTGGAAGTTGAGTGCACACATTGACAACCGTTCTGTTAGATAGCTGCGTTTTGGATTTAGAAGCAGATATTTCCCTGTGCTTACTGCTGTTTCTTCCATATGCCGGTAATGGGCTGAAAACGCCTGTTTTGGGACTCTGCAGAGAAAGTGTTTGCAGACTGCTGAATCCACACACGGGTTTAACTCTGGAAGTTGAGTGCACACACTGACAACCGTTCTGTTAGATAGCTGCGTTTTGGATTTAGAAGCAGATATTTCCCTGTGCTTACTGCTGTTTCTTCCATATGCCGGTATTGGGCTGAAAACGCCTGTTTTGGGACTCTGCACAGAAAGTGTTTGCAGACTGCTGAATCCATACACGGTTTTATCTCTGGAAGTTGAGTGCACGCATTGTCAACCATTCAGTTAGATAGCTGCCTTTTGGTTTTAGAAGCATTTATTTCTCTTTACAGCATATACTCTCATTCACTCTGGAATATCCAAACGCAGCTCCTAAAAGAAACGGGTTTCGAAGTATAATCAGATATTTCTCTTTACATCTTGTACCCCAGTACACTCTGATATATGCATACGCAGCTCCTGGAAGAAACGTGTTTGTAACTCGCTGATTCTGAGCATATATTGAAGTCTCTTAGGTGAATGAACACACAGCAGAGGAGTTTGAAAAAAACATTTCTTCCATGTTATAGATGCACTGTTACTGCTATTACTTTTAGGCTGGTGTTTTCCTGGAAATGTTGGTTTTAGAATTTCCATATAAATGGTTTGTAAACTGCTGCTTAAGTGGAGCAGTTTAATTCGTTAAGTTGAATTCCCTCATTCACAATCATTCTGTTAGCTAGCTCCGTTTTGGTTTTAGAAGCCTGTGTTTCTAGTTACAGCATATACTCCCATTCATTCTGGAATAGCCAAACGCAGCTCCCAGAATAGACGTGTTTCTAAGTCGCTGAATCTAAACATAGATTCAACTCCCTTAGGTGAACGAACACACAGCACAGCAGTTTGAAAGAAACGTTTTATTTGAGTTTTAGACGCAGTCTTATTGCTATTTCTTAGAGGCCGGTATTTTGCTGGGAATGTCTGTTTTAGAATCTGCACAAAAATCTTTTCTAAACTGCTGCATAGAAACAACAGTTTATCTCAATAAGCTGAATGCACACAGTGACAACCATTCTGTTAGATGGCTCCGTGTTTGTTTTAGAACCAGATATTTCACTTTAAACCTTATACTCCAGTACACTCTGGAATATGCAAATGCAGCTCCTGGAAGAAACGTGTTTCTTACTCGCTGAATCTGAACATATACTCAAGACTCTTAGGTGAATGAACACAGAGCAGAGCATTTTGAAGAAAACGTTTCTTCTATGTTATAGATGCAGTCTTACTGCTACTTCTTTTAGGCTGGTGTTTTGCTGCAAATGTTGATTTTAGAATTTGCATATAAAGGGTTTCTAAACTGCTGCCTAAGAAGAGCAGATTAACCCTTTAAGTTGAATGCACACATTCACAACCATTCTGTTAGATAGCTCCGTTTTGGTTTTAGAAACAGATATTTCTCTTTACAGCATTTACTCCCATACACTCTGGAATATCGAAATGCAGCTCCTAGAATAAACGTGTTTCAAACTCGCTGAATCCAAACATAGATTCAACGACCTTTGGTGAACGAACACACTGCAGAGCAGTTTGAAAGAAACGTTCCCTCTGAGTTTTAGACGCAGTCTTACTGCTATTTCTTATAGGCCGGTATTTTGCTGGAAATGTCTGTTTGAGAATCTACACAGAAATGTTTTCTAAACTGCTGCATACAAACAGCAGTTTAGCTCAGTAAGTTGAATGCACACATTGACAACCATTCCATTAGATCATCCGTTTTTCTTTTGGAACGAGACATTTGTCTTTACATCTTATACTCCAGTATACTCTGGAATAGGCAAACACAGCTCCTGGAAGAAACGTGTTGCTAACTAGCTGAATCTGAACATATATTCAAGTCTCTTATATGAATGAACACACAGCAGAGCAGTTTGAAAACAGTTTCTTCCATGTTAAAGATGCAGTCTTACTGCTATTTCCTATAGGCTGGTGTTTTGCTGGAAAGGTCTGTACGAGAATTTGCATATAAAGGGTTTCTAAAGTGCTGCATGAGAAGAGCAGTTTACCTCTTTAAGCCGAAGGCACACATTCACAACCACTCTGCTAGATAGATCCATTTTGGTTTTAGAAACAGATATTTCTCTTTACAGCATATACTCCCATTCATTCTGGAATATCCAAAGACAGCTCCTAGAATAAACGTGTTTCTATCTCGCTGAATCTAAACATAGATTCAACTCCCTTAGGTCAAAGAACACATGGCCGAGCAGTTTGAAAGAAACGTTTCTTCTGAGTTTTAGACGCAGTCTTAATGCTCTTTCTTATATATCCCGGTACTGGGCCGGAAAGTCCTGTTTTGAGACTCTGCACAGAAAGTGTTTGCAGACTGCTGAATCCACACACGGGTTTAACTCTGGAAGTTGAGTGCACACATTGACAACCGTTCTGTTAGATAGCTGCGTTTTGGATTTAGAAGCAGATATTTCCCTGTGCTTAATGCTGTTTCTTCCATATGCCGGTAATGGGTTGAAAACGCCTGTTTTGGGACTCTGCAGAGAAAGGGTTTGCAGACTGCTGAATCCACACACGGGTTTAACTCTGGAAGTTGAGTGCATACATTGACAACCGTTCTGTTAGATAGCTGCGTTTTGGATTTAGAAGCAGATATTTCCCTGTGCTTACTGCTGTTTCTTCCATATGCCGGTAATGGGCTGAAAACGCCTGTTTTGGGACTCTGCAGAGAAAGTGTTTGCAGACTGCTGAATCCACACACTGGTTTAACTCTGGAAGTTGAGTGCACACATTGACAACCGTTCTGTTAGATAGCTGCGTTTTGGATTTAGAAGCAGATATTTCCCTGTGCTTACTGCTGTTTCTTCCATATACCGGTAATGGGCTGAAAACGCCTGTTTTGGGACTCTGCACAGAAAGGGTTTGCAGACTGCTGAATCCACACACGGGTTTAACTCTGGAAGTTGAGTGCACACATTGACAACCGTTCTGTTAGATAGCTGCGTTTTGGATTTAGAAGCAGATATTTCCCTGTGCTTACTGCTGTTTCTTCCATATGCCGGTAATGGGCTGAAAACGCCTGTTTTGGGACTCTGCAGAGAAAGTGTTTGCAGACTGCTGAATCCACACACGGGTTTAACTCTGGAAGTTGAGTGCACTCATTGACAACCGTTCTGTTAGATAGCTGCGTTTTGGATTTAGAAGCAGATATTTCCCTGTGCTTACTGCTGTTTCTTCCATATGCCGGTAATGGGCTGAAAACGCCTGTTTTGGGACTCTGCAGAGAAAGTGTTTGCAGACTGCTGAATCCACACACGGGTTTAACTCTGGAAGTTGAGTGCACACATTGACAACCGTTCTGTTAGATAGCTGCGTTTTGGATTTAGAAGCAGATATTTCCCTGTGCTTACTGCTGTTTCTTCCATATGCCGGTAATGGGCTGAAAACGCCTGTTTTGGGACTCTGCAGAGAAAGTGTTTGCAGACTGCTGAATCCACACACGGGTTTAACTCTGGAAGTTGAGTGCACACATTGACAACCGTTCTGTTAGATAGCTGCGTTTTGGATTTAGAAGCAGATATTTCCCTGTGCTTACTGCTGTTTCTTCCATATGCCGGTAATGGGCTGAAAACGCCTGTTTTGGGACACTGCAGAGAAAGTGTTTGCAGACTGCTGAATCGACACACGGGTTTAACTCTGGAAGTTGAGTGCACACATTGACAACCGTTCTGTTAGATAGCTGCGTTTTGGATTTAGAAGCAGATATTTCCCTGTGCTTACTGCTGTTTCTTCCATATGCCGGTAATGGGCTGAAAACGCCTGTTTTGGGACTCTGCAGAGAAAGTGTTTGCAGACTGCTGAATCCACACACGGGTTTAACTCTGGAAGTTGAGTGCACACATTGACAACCGTTCGGTTAGATAGCTGCGTTTTGGATTTAGAAGCAGATATTTCCCTGTGCTTACTGCTGTTTCTTCCATATGCCGGTAATGGGCTGAAAACGCCTGTTTTGGGACTCTGCACAGAAAGGGTTTGCAGACTGCTGAATCCACACACGGGTTTAACTCTGGAAGTTGAGTGCACACATTGACAACCGTTCTGTTAGATAGCTGCGTTTTGGATTTAGAAGCAGATATTTCCCTGTGCTTACTGCTGTTTCTTCCCTATGCCGGTAATGGGCTGAAAACGCCTGTTTTGGGACTCTGCAGAGAAAGTGTTTGCAGACTGCTGAATCCACACACGGGTTTAACTCTGGAAGTGGAGCGCACACATTGACAACCGTTCTGTTAGATAGCTGCGTTTTGGATTTAGAAGCAGATATTTCCCTGTGCTTACTGCTGTTTCTTCCATATGCCGGTAATGGGCTGAAAACGCCTGTTTTGGGACTCTGCAGAGAAAGGGTTTGCAGACTGCTGAATCCACACACGGGTTTAACTCTGCAAGTTGAGTGCACACATTGACAACCGTTCTGTTAGATAGCTGCGTTTTGGATTTAGAAGCAGATATTTCCCTGTGCTTACTGCTGTTTCTTCCATATGCCGGTAATGGGCTGAAAACGCCTGTTTTGGGACTCTGCACAGAAAGGGTTTGCAGACTGCTGAATCCACACACGGGTTTAACTCTGGAAGTTGAGTGCACACATTGACAACCGTTCTGTTAGATAGCTGCGTTTTGGATTTAGAAGCAGATATTTCCCTGTGCTTACTGCTGTTTCTTCCATATGCCGGTAATGGGCTGAAAACGCCTGTTTTGGGACTCTGCAGAGAAAGGGTTTGCAGACTGCTGAATCCACACACGGGTTTAACTCTGGAAGTTGAGTGCACACATTGACAACCGTTCTGTTAGATAGCTGCGTTTTGGATTTAGAAGCAGATATTTCCCTGTGCTTACTGCTGTTTCTTCCATATGCCGGTAATGGGCTGAAAACGTCTGTTTTGGGACTCTGCACAGAAAGGGTTTGCAGACTGCTGAATCCACACACGACTTTAACTCTGGAAGTGGAGTGCACACATTGACAACCGTTCTGTTAGATAGCTGCGTTTTGGATTTAGAAGCAGATATTTCCCTGTGCTTACTGCTGTTTCTTCCATATGCCGGTAATGGGCTGAAAACGCCTGTTTTGGGACTCTGCAGAGAAAGGGTTTGCAGACTGCTGAATCCACACACGGGTTTAACTCTGGAAGTTGAGTGCACACATTGACAACCGTTCTGTTAGATAGCTGCGTTTTGGATTTAGAAGCAGATATTTCCCTGTGCTTACTGCTGTTTCTTCCATATGCCGGTAATGGGCTGAAAACGCCTGTTTTGGGACTCTGCACAGAAAGGGTTTGCAGACTGCTGAATCCACACACGGGTTTAACTCTGGAAGTTGAGTGCACACATTGACAACCGTTCTGTTAGATAGCTGCGTTTTGGATTTAGAAGCAGATATTTCCCTGTGCTTACTGCTGTTTCTTCCATATGCCGGTAAAGGGCTGAAAACGCCTGTTTTGGGACTCTGCAGAGAAAGGGTTTGCAGACTGCTGAATCCACACACGGGTTTAACTCTGGAAGTTGAGTGCACACATTGACAACCGTTCTGTTAGATAGCTGCGTTTTGGATTTAGAAGCAGATATTTCCCTGTGCTTACTGCTGTTTCTTCCATATGCCGGTAATGGGCTGAAAACGCCTGTTTTGGGACTCTGCAGAGAAAGTGTTTGCAGACTGCTGAATCCACACACGGGTTTAACTCTGGAAGTTGAGTGCACACACTGACAACCGTTCTGTTAGATAGCTGCGTTTTGGATTTAGAAGCAGATATTTCCCTGTGCTTACTGCTGTTTCTTCCATATGCCGGTATTGGGCTGAAAACGCCTGTTTTGGGACTCTGCACAGAAAGTGTTTGCAGACTGCTGAATCCATACACGGTTTTATCTCTGGAAGTTGAGTGCACGCATTGTCAACCATTCAGTTAGATAGCTGCCTTTTGGTTTTAGAAGCATTTATTTCTCTTTACAGCATATACTCTCATTCACTCTGGAATATCCAAACGCAGCTCCTAAAAGAAACGGGTTTCGAAGTATAATCAGATATTTCTCTTTACATCTTGTACCCCAGTACACTCTGATATATGCATACGCAGCTCCTGGAAGAAACGTGTTTGTAACTCGCTGATTCTGAGCATATATTGAAGTCTCTTAGGTGAATGAACACACAGCAGAGGAGTTTGAAAAAAACATTTCTTCCATGTTATAGATGCACTGTTACTGCTATTACTTTTAGGCTGGTGTTTTCCTGGAAATGTTGGTTTTAGAATTTCCATATAAATGGTTTGTAAACTGCTGCTTAAGTGGAGCAGTTTAATTCGTTAAGTTGAATTCCCTCATTCACAATCATTCTGTTAGCTAGCTCCGTTTTGGTTTTAGAAGCCTGTGTTTCTAGTTACAGCATATACTCCCATTCATTCTGGAATAGCCAAACGCAGCTCCCAGAATAGACGTGTTTCTAAGTCGCTGAATCTAAACATAGATTCAACTCCCTTAGGTGAACGAACACACAGCACAGCAGTTTGAAAGAAACGTTTTATTTGAGTTTTAGACGCAGTCTTATTGCTATTTCTTAGAGGCCGGTATTTTGCTGGGAATGTCTGTTTTAGAATCTGCACAAAAATCTTTTCTAAACTGCTGCATAGAAACAACAGTTTATCTCAATAAGCTGAATGCACACAGTGACAACCATTCTGTTAGATGGCTCCGTGTTTGTTTTAGAACCAGATATTTCACTTTAAACCTTATACTCCAGTACACTCTGGAATATGCAAATGCAGCTCCTGGAAGAAACGTGTTTCTTACTCGCTGAATCTGAACATATACTCAAGACTCTTAGGTGAATGAACACAGAGCAGAGCATTTTGAAGAAAACGTTTCTTCTATGTTATAGATGCAGTCTTACTGCTACTTCTTTTAGGCTGGTGTTTTGCTGCAAATGTTGATTTTAGAATTTGCATATAAAGGGTTTCTAAACTGCTGCCTAAGAAGAGCAGATTAACCCTTTAAGTTGAATGCACACATTCACAACCATTCTGTTAGATAGCTCCGTTTTGGTTTTAGAAACAGATATTTCTCTTTACAGCATTTACTCCCATACACTCTGGAATATCGAAATGCAGCTCCTAGAATAAACGTGTTTCAAACTCGCTGAATCCAAACATAGATTCAACGACCTTTGGTGAACGAACACACTGCAGAGCAGTTTGAAAGAAACGTTCCCTCTGAGTTTTAGACGCAGTCTTACTGCTATTTCTTATAGGCCGGTATTTTGCTGGAAATGTCTGTTTGAGAATCTACACAGAAATGTTTTCTAAACTGCTGCATACAAACAGCAGTTTAGCTCAGTAAGTTGAATGCACACATTGACAACCATTCCATTAGATCATCCGTTTTTCTTTTGGAACGAGACATTTGTCTTTACATCTTATACTCCAGTATACTCTGGAATAGGCAAACACAGCTCCTGGAAGAAACGTGTTGCTAACTAGCTGAATCTGAACATATATTCAAGTCTCTTATATGAATGAACACACAGCAGAGCAGTTTGAAAACAGTTTCTTCCATGTTAAAGATGCAGTCTTACTGCTATTTCCTATAGGCTGGTGTTTTGCTGGAAAGGTCTGTACGAGAATTTGCATATAAAGGGTTTCTAAAGTGCTGCATGAGAAGAGCAGTTTACCTCTTTAAGCCGAAGGCACACATTCACAACCACTCTGCTAGATAGATCCATTTTGGTTTTAGAAACAGATATTTCTCTTTACAGCATATACTCCCATTCATTCTGGAATATCCAAAGACAGCTCCTAGAATAAACGTGTTTCTATCTCGCTGAATCTAAACATAGATTCAACTCCCTTAGGTCAAAGAACACATGGCCGAGCAGTTTGAAAGAAACGTTTCTTCTGAGTTTTAGACGCAGTCTTAATGCTCTTTCTTATATATGCCGGTACTGGGCCGGAAAGTCCTGTTTTGAGACTCTGCACAGAAAGTGTTTGCAGACTGCTGAATCCACACACGGGTTTAACTCTGGAAGTTGAGTGCACACATTGACAACCGTTCTGTTAGATAGCTGCGTTTTGGATTTAGAAGCAGATATTTCCCTGTGCTTAATGCTGTTTCTTCCATATGGGGGTAATGGGTTGAAAACCCCTGTTTTGGGACTCTGCAGAGAAAGGGTTTGCAGACTGCTGAATCCACACACGGGTTTAACTCTGGAAGTTGAGTGCATACATTGACAACCGTTCTGTTAGATAGCTGCGTTTTGGATTTAGAAGCAGATATTTCCCTGTGCTTACTGCTGTTTCTTCCATATGCCGGTAATGGGCTGAAAACGCCTGTTTTGGGACTCTGCAGAGAAAGTGTTTGCAGACTGCTGAATCCACACACGGGTTTAACTCTGGAAGTTGAGTGCACACATTGACAACCGTTCTGTTAGATAGCTGCGTTTTGGATTTAGAAGCAGATATTTCCCTGTGCTTACTGCTGTTTCTTCCATATGCCGGTAATGGGCTGAAAACGCCTGTTTTGGGACTCTGCAGAGAAAGTGTTTGCAGACTGCTGAATCCACACACTGGTTTAACTCTGGAAGTTGAGTGCACACATTGACAACCGTTCTGTTAGATAGCTGCGTTTTGGATTTAGAAGCAGATATTTCCCTGTGCTTACTGCTGTTTCTTCCATATGCCGGTAATGGGCTGAAAACGCCTGTTTTGGGACTCTGCACAGAAAGGGTTTGCAGACTGCTGAATCCACACACGGGTTTAACTCTGGAAGTTGAGTGCACACATTGACAACCGTTCTGTTAGATAGCTGCGTTTTGGATTTAGAAGCAGATATTTCCCTGTGCTTACTGCTGTTTCTTCCATATGCCGGTAATGGGCTGAAAACGCCTGTTTTGGGACTCTGCAGAGAAAGTGTTTGCAGACTGCTGAATCCACACACGGGTTTAACTCTGGAAGTTGAGTGCACACATTGACAACCGTTCTGTTAGATAGCTGCGTTTTGGATTTAGAAGCAGATATTTCCCTGTGCTTACTGCTGTTTCTTCCATATGCCGGTAATGGGCTGAAAACGCCTGTTTTGGGACTCTGCAGAGAAAGTGTTTGCAGACTGCTGAATCCACACACGGGTTTAACTCTGGAAGTTGAGTGCACACATTGACAACCGTTCTGTTAGATAGCTGCGTTTTGGATTTAGAAGCAGATATTTCCCTGTGCTTACTGCTGTTTCTTCCATATGCCGGTAATGGGCTGAAAACGCCTGTTTTGGGACTCTGCAGAGAAAGTGTTTGCAGACTGCTGAATCCACACACGGGTTTAACTCTGGAAGTTGAGTGCACACATTGACAACCGTTCTGTTAGATAGCTGCGTTTTGGATTTAGAAGCAGATATTTCCCTGTGCTTACTGCTGTTTCTTCCATATGCCGGTAATGGGCTGAAAACGCCTGTTTTGGGACACTGCAGAGAAAGTGTTTGCAGACTGCTGAATCGACACACGGGTTTAACTCTGGAAGTTGAGTGCACACATTGACAACCGTTCTGTTAGATAGCTGCGTTTTGGATTTAGAAGCAGATATTTCCCTGTGCTTACTGCTGTTTCTTCCATATGCCGGTAATGGGCTGAAAACGCCTGTTTTGGGACTCTGCACAGAAAGTGTTTGCAGACTGCTGAATCCACACACGGGTTTAACTCTGGAAGTTGAGTGCACACATTGACAACCGTTCTGTTAGATAGCTGCGTTTTGGATTTAGAAGCAGATATTTCCCTGTGCTTACTGCTGTTTCTTCCATATGCCGGTAATGGGCTGAAAACGCCTGTTTTGGGACTCTGCAGAGAAAGGGTTTGCAGACTGCTGAATCCACACACGGGTTTATCTCTGGAAGTTGAGTGCACACATTGACAACCGTTCTGTTAGATAGCTGCGTTTTGGATTTAGAAGCAGATATTTCCCTGTGCTTACTGCTGTTTCTTCTATATGCCGGTAATGGGCTGAAAACGCCTGTTTTGGGACTCTGCACAGAAAGGGTTTGCAGACTGCTGAATCGACACACGGGTTTAACTCTGGAAGTTGAGTGCACACATTGACAACCGTTCTGTTAGATAGCTGCGTTTTGGATTTAGAAGCAGATATTTCCCTGTGCTTACTGCTGTTTCTTCCATATGCCGGAAATGGGCTGAAAACGCCTGTTTTGGGACTCTGCACAGAAAGGGTTTGCAGACTGCTGAATCCACACACGGGTTTAACTCTGGAAGTTGAGTGCACACATTGACAACCGTTCTGTTAGATAGCTGCGTTTTGGATTTAGAAGCAGATATTTCCCTGTGCTTACTGCTGTTTCTTCCCTATGCCGGTAATGGGCTGAAAACGCCTGTTTTGGGACTCTGCAGAGAAAGTGTTTGCAGACTGCTGAATCCACACACGGGTTTAACTCTGGAAGTTGAGTGCACACATTGACAACCGTTCTGTTAGATAGCTGCGTTTTGGATTTAGAAGCAGATATTTCCCTGTGCTTACTGCTGTTTCTTCCATATGCCGGTAAAGGGCTGAAAACGCCTGTTTTGGGACTCTGCAGAGAAAGGGTTTGCAGACTGCTGAATCCACACACGGGTTTAACTCTGGAAGTTGAGTGCACACATTGACAACCGTTCTGTTAGATAGCTGCGTTTTGGATTTAGAAGCAGATATTTCCCTGTGCTTACTGCTGTTTCTTCCATATGCCGGTAATGGGCTGAAAACGCCTGTTTTGGGACTCTGCAGAGAAAGTGTTTGCAGACTGCTGAATCCACACACGGGTTTAACTCTGGAAGTTGAGTGCACACACTGACAACCGTTCTGTTAGATAGCTGCGTTTTGGATTTAGAAGCAGATATTTCCCTGTGCTTACTGCTGTTTCTTCCATATGCCGGTATTGGGCTGAAAACGCCTGTTTTGGGACTCTGCACAGAAAGTGTTTGCAGACTGCTGAATCCATACACGGTTTTATCTCTGGAAGTTGAGTGCACGCATTGTCAACCATTCAGTTAGATAGCTGCCTTTTGGTTTTAGAAGCATTTATTTCTCTTTACAGCATATACTCTCATTCACTCTGGAATATCCAAACGCAGCTCCTAAAAGAAACGGGTTTCGAAGTATAATCAGATATTTCTCTTTACATCTTGTACCCCAGTACACTCTGATATATGCATACGCAGCTCCTGGAAGAAACGTGTTTGTAACTCGCTGATTCTGAGCATATATTGAAGTCTCTTAGGTGAATGAACACACAGCAGAGGAGTTTGAAAAAAACATTTCTTCCATGTTATAGATGCACTGTTACTGCTATTACTTTTAGGCTGGTGTTTTCCTGGAAATGTTGGTTTTAGAATTTCCATATAAATGGTTTGTAAACTGCTGCTTAAGTGGAGCAGTTTAATTCGTTAAGTTGAATTCCCTCATTCACAATCATTCTGTTAGCTAGCTCCGTTTTGGTTTTAGAAGCCTGTGTTTCTAGTTACAGCATATACTCCCATTCATTCTGGAATAGCCAAACGCAGCTCCCAGAATAGACGTGTTTCTAAGTCGCTGAATCTAAACATAGATTCAACTCCCTTAGGTGAACGAACACACAGCACAGCAGTTTGAAAGAAACGTTTTATTTGAGTTTTAGACGCAGTCTTATTGCTATTTCTTAGAGGCCGGTATTTTGCTGGGAATGTCTGTTTTAGAATCTGCACAAAAATCTTTTCTAAACTGCTGCATAGAAACAACAGTTTATCTCAATAAGCTGAATGCACACAGTGACAACCATTCTGTTAGATGGCTCCGTGTTTGTTTTAGAACCAGATATTTCACTTTAAACCTTATACTCCAGTACACTCTGGAATATGCAAATGCAGCTCCTGGAAGAAACGTGTTTCTTACTCGCTGAATCTGAACATATACTCAAGACTCTTAGGTGAATGAACACAGAGCAGAGCATTTTGAAGAAAACGTTTCTTCTATGTTATAGATGCAGTCTTACTGCTACTTCTTTTAGGCTGGTGTTTTGCTGCAAATGTTGATTTTAGAATTTGCATATAAAGGGTTTCTAAACTGCTGCCTAAGAAGAGCAGATTAACCCTTTAAGTTGAATGCACACATTCACAACCATTCTGTTAGATAGCTCCGTTTTGGTTTTAGAAACAGATATTTCTCTTTACAGCATTTACTCCCATACACTCTGGAATATCGAAATGCAGCTCCTAGAATAAACGTGTTTCAAACTCGCTGAATCCAAACATAGATTCAACGACCTTTGGTGAACGAACACACTGCAGAGCAGTTTGAAAGAAACGTTCCCTCTGAGTTTTAGACGCAGTCTTACTGCTATTTCTTATAGGCCGGTATTTTGCTGGAAATGTCTGTTTGAGAATCTACACAGAAATGTTTTCTAAACTGCTGCATACAAACAGCAGTTTAGCTCAGTAAGTTGAATGCACACATTGACAACCATTCCATTAGATCATCCGTTTTTCTTTTGGAACGAGACATTTGTCTTTACATCTTATACTCCAGTATACTCTGGAATAGGCAAACACAGCTCCTGGAAGAAACGTGTTGCTAACTAGCTGAATCTGAACATATATTCAAGTCTCTTATATGAATGAACACACAGCAGAGCAGTTTGAAAACAGTTTCTTCCATGTTAAAGATGCAGTCTTACTGCTATTTCCTATAGGCTGGTGTTTTGCTGGAAAGGTCTGTACGAGAATTTGCATATAAAGGGTTTCTAAAGTGCTGCATGAGAAGAGCAGTTTACCTCTTTAAGCCGAAGGCACACATTCACAACCACTCTGCTAGATAGATCCATTTTGGTTTTAGAAACAGATATTTCTCTTTACAGCATATACTCCCATTCATTCTGGAATATCCAAAGACAGCTCCTAGAATAAACGTGTTTCTATCTCGCTGAATCTAAACATAGATTCAACTCCCTTAGGTCAAAGAACACATGGCCGAGCAGTTTGAAAGAAACGTTTCTTCTGAGTTTTAGACGCAGTCTTAATGCTCTTTCTTATATATGCCGGTACTGGGCCGGAAAGTCCTGTTTTGAGACTCTGCACAGAAAGTGTTTGCAGACTGCTGAATCCACACACGGGTTTAACTCTGGAAGTTGAGTGCACACATTGACAACCGTTCTGTTAGATAGCTGCGTTTTGGATTTAGAAGCAGATATTTCCCTGTGCTTAATGCTGTTTCTTCCATATGGGGGTAATGGGTTGAAAACGCCTGTTTTGGGACTCTGCAGAGAAAGGGTTTGCAGACTGCTGAATCCACACACGGGTTTAACTCTGGAAGTTGAGTGCATACATTGACAACCGTTCTGTTAGATAGCTGCGTTTTGGATTTAGAAGCAGATATTTCCCTGTGCTTACTGCTGTTTCTTCCATATGCCGGTAATGGGCTGAAAACGCCTGTTTTGGGACTCTGCAGAGAAAGTGTTTGCAGACTGCTGAATCCACACACGGGTTTAACTCTGGAAGTTGAGTGCACACATTGACAACCGTTCTGTTAGATAGCTGCGTTTTGGATTTAGAAGCAGATATTTCCCTGTGCTTACTGCTGTTTCTTCCATATGCCGGTAAAGGGCTGAAAACGCCTGTTTTGGGACTCTGCAGAGAAAGTGTTTGCAGACTGCTGAATCCACACACGGGTTTAACTCTGGAAGTTGAGTGCACACATTGACAACCGTTCTGTTAGATAGCTGCGTTTTGGATTTAGAAGCAGATATTTCCCTGTGCTTACTGCTGTTTCTTCCATATGCCGGTAATGGGCTGAAAACGCCTGTTTTGGGACTCTGCACAGAAAGGGTTTGCAGACTGCTGAATCCACACACGGGTTTAACTCTGGAAGTTGAGTGCACACATTGACAACCGTTCTGTTAGATAGCTGCGTTTTGGATTTAGAAGCAGATATTTCCCTGTGCTTACTGCTGTTTCTTCCATATGCCGGTAATGGGCTGAAAACGCCTGTTTTGGGACTCTGCAGAGAAAGTGTTTGCAGACTGCTGAATCCACACACGGGTTTAACTCTGGAAGTTGAGTGCACACATTGACAACCGTTCTGTTAGATAGCTGCGTTTTGGATTTAGAAGCAGATATTTCCCTGTGCTTACTGCTGTTTCTTCCATATGCCGGTAATGGGCTGAAAACGCCTGTTTTGGGACTCTGCAGAGAAAGTGTTTGCAGACTGCTGAATCCACACACGGGTTTAACTCTGGAAGTTGAGTGCACACATTGACAACCGTTCTGTTAGATAGCTGCGTTTTGGATTTAGAAGCAGATATTTCCCTGTGCTTACTGCTGTTTCTTCCATATGCCGGTAATGGGCTGAAAACGCCTGTTTTGGGACTCTGCAGAGAAAGTGTTTGCAGACTGCTGAATCCACACACGGGTTTAACTCTGGAAGTTGAGTGCACACATTGACAACCGTTCTGTTAGATAGCTGCGTTTTGGATTTAGAAGCAGATATTTCCCTGTGCTTACTGCTGTTTCTTCCATATGCCGGTAATGGGCTGAAAACGCCTGTTTTGGGACACTGCAGAGAAAGTGTTTGCAGACTGCTGAATCGACACACGGGTTTAACTCTGGAAGTTGAGTGCACACATTGACAACCGTTCTGTTAGATAGCTGCGTTTTGGATTTAGAAGCAGATATTTCCCTGTGCTTACTGCTGTTTCTTCCATATGCCGGTAATGGGCTGAAAACGCCTGTTTTGGGACTCTGCAGAGAAAGGGTTTGCAGACTGCTGAATCCACACACGGGTTTATCTCTGGAAGTTGAGTGCACACATTGACAACCGTTCTGTTAGATAGCTGCGTTTTGGATTTAGAAGCAGATATTTCCCTGTGCTTACTGCTGTTTCTTCTATATGCCGGTAATGGGCTGAAAACGCCTGTTTTGGGACTCTGCACAGAAAGGGTTTGCAGACTGCTGAATCCACACACGGGTTTAACTCTGGAAGTTGAGTGCACACATTGACAACCGTTCTGTTAGATAGCTGCGTTTTGGATTTAGAAGCAGATATTTCCCTGTGCTTACTGCTGTTTCTTCCATATGCCGGAAATGGGCTGAAAACGCCTGTTTTGGGACTCTGCACAGAAAGGGTTTGCAGACTGCTGAATCCACACACGGGTTTAACTCTGGAAGTTGAGTGCACACATTGACAACCGTTCTGTTAGATAGCTGCGTTTTGGATTTAGAAGCAGATATTTCCCTGTGCTTACTGCTGTTTCTTCCCTATGCCGGTAATGGGCTGAAAACGCCTGTTTTGGGACTCTGCAGAGAAAGTGTTTGCAGACTGCTGAATCCACACACGGGTTTAACTCTGGAAGTGGAGCGCACACATTGACAACCGTTCTGTTAGATAGCTGCGTTTTGGATTTAGAAGCAGATATTTCCCTGTGCTTACTGCTGTTTCTTCCATATGCCGGTAATGGGCTGAAAACGCCTGTTTTGGGACTCTGCAGAGAAAGGGTTTGCAGACTGCTGAATCCACACACGGGTTTAACTCTGCAAGTTGAGTGCACACATTGACAACCGTTCTGTTAGATAGCTGCGTTTTGGATTTAGAAGCAGATATTTCCCTGTGCTTACTGCTGTTTCTTCCATATGCCGGTAATGGGCTGAAAACGCCTGTTTTGGGACTCTGCACAGAAAGGGTTTGCAGACTGCTGAATCCACACACGGGTTTAACTCTGGAAGTTGAGTGCACACATTGACAACCGTTCTGTTAGATAGCTGCGTTTTGGATTTAGAAGCAGATATTTCCCTGTGCTTACTGCTGTTTCTTCCATATGCCGGTAATGGGCTGAAAACGCCTGTTTTGGGACTCTGCAGAGAAAGGGTTTGCAGACTGCTGAATCCACACACGGGTTTAACTCTGGAAGTTGAGTGCACACATTGACAACCGTTCTGTTAGATAGCTGCGTTTTGGATTTAGAAGCAGATATTTCCCTGTGCTTACTGCTGTTTCTTCCATATGCCGGTAATGGGCTGAAAACGTCTGTTTTGGGACTCTGCACAGAAAGGGTTTGCAGACTGCTGAATCCACACACGACTTTAACTCTGGAAGTGGAGTGCACACATTGACAACCGTTCTGTTAGATAGCTGCGTTTTGGATTTAGAAGCAGATATTTCCCTGTGCTTACTGCTGTTTCTTCCATATGCCGGTAATGGGCTGAAAACGCCTGTTTTGGGACTCTGCAGAGAAAGTGTTTGCAGACTGCTGAATCCACACACGGTTTTAACTCTGGAAGTTGAGTGCACACATTGACAACCGTTCTGTTATATAGCTGCGTTTTGGA
The DNA here is from genome assembly GCF_030222135.1 of Aotus nancymaae. Lineage (NCBI taxonomy): Eukaryota > Metazoa > Chordata > Mammalia > Primates > Aotidae > Aotus > Aotus nancymaae. The sequence goes on along the minus strand of NW_026988829.1, from coordinate 102,191 downwards.
TTTAGAAGCAGATATTTCCCTGGGCTTACTGCTGTTTCTTCCATATGCTGGTAAAGGGCTGAAAACGCCTGTTTTGGGACTCTGCAGAGAAAGTGTTTGCAGACTGCTGAATCCACACACGGGTTTAACTCTGGAAGTTGAGTGCACACATTGACAACCGTTCTGTTAGATAGCTGCGTTTTGGATTTAGAAGCAGATATTTCCCTGTGCTTACTGCTGTTTCTTCCATATGCCGGTAATGGGCTGAAAACGCCTGTTTTGGGACTCTGCAAAGAAAGGGTTTGCAGACTGCTGAATCCACACACGGGTTTAACTCTGGAAGTTGAGTGCACACATTGACAACCGTTCTGTTAGATAGCTGCGTTTTGGATTTAGAAGCAGATATTTCCCTGTGCTTACTGCTCTTTCTTCCATATGCCGGTAATGGGCTGAAAACGCCTGTTTTGGGACTCTGCAGAGAAAGTGTTTGCAGACTGCTGAATCGACACACGGGTTTAACTCTGGAAGTTGAGTGCACACATTGACAACCGTTCTGTTAGATAGCTGCGTTTTGGATTTAGAAGCAGATATTTCCCTGTGCTTACTGCTATTTCTTCCATATGCCGGTAATGGGCTGAAAACGCCTGTTTTGGGACTCTGCAGAGAAAGTGTTTGCGGACTGCTGAATCCACACACGGGTTTAACTCTGGAAGTTGAGTGCACACATTGACAACCGTTCTGTTAGATAGCTGCGTTTTGGATTTAGAAGCAGATATTTCCCTGTGCTTACTGCTGTTTCTTCCATATGCCGGTAATGGGCTGAAAACGCCTGTTTTGGGACTCTGCAGAGAATGTGTTTGCAGACTGCTGAATCCACACACGGGTTTAACTCTGGAAGTTGAGTGCACACATTGACAACCGTTCTGTTAGATAGCTGCGTTTTGGATTTAGAAGCAGATATTTCCCTGTGCTTACTGCTGTTTCTTCCATATGCCGGTAATGGGCTGAAAACGCCTGTTTTGGGACTCTGCACAGAAAGGGTTTGCAGACTGCTGAATCCACACACGGGTTTAACTCTGGAAGTTGAGTGCACACATTGACAACCGTTCTGTTAGATAGCTGCGTTTTGGATTTAGAAGCAGATATTTCCCTGTGCTTACTGCTGTTTCTTCCATATGCCGGTAATGGGCTGAAAACGCCTGTTTTGGGACTCTGCAGAGAAAGGGTTTGCAGACTGCTGAATCCACACACGGGTTTAACTCTGGAAGTTGAGTGCACACATTGACAACCGTTCTGTTAGATAGCTGCGTTTTGGATTTAGAAGCAGATATTTCCCTGTGCTTACTGCTGTTTCTTCCATATGCCGGTAATGGGCTGAAAACGCCTGTTTTGGGACTCTGCAGAGAAAGGGTTTGCAGACTGCTGAATCCACACACGGGTTTAACTCTGGAAGTTGAGTGCACACATTGACAACCGTTCTGTTAGATAGCTGCGTTTTGGATTTAGAAGCAGATATTTCCCTGTGCTTACTGCTGTTTCTTCCATATGCCGGTAATGGGCTGAAAACACCTGTTTTGGGACTCTGCACAGAAAGGGTTTGCAGACTGCTGAATCCACACACTGGTTTAACTCTGGAAGTTGAGTGCACACATTGACAACCGTTCTGTTAGATAGCTGCGTTTTGGATTTAGAAGCAGATATTTCCCTGTGCTTACTGCTGTTTCTTCCATATGCCGGTAATGGGCTGAAAACGCCTGTTTTGGGACTCTGCAGAGAAAGTGTTTGCAGACTGCTGAATCCATACACGGGTTTAACTCTGGAAGTTGAGTGCACACATTGACAACCGTTCTGTTAGATAGCTGCGTTTTGGATTTAGAAGCAGATATTTCCCTGGGCTTACTGCTGTTTCTTCCATATGCTGGTAAAGGGCTGAAAACGCCTGTTTTGGGACTCTGCAGAGAAAGTGTTTGCAGACTGCTGAATCCACACACGGGTTTAACTCTGGAAGTTGAGTGCACACATTGACAACCGTTCTGTTAGATAGCTGCGTTTTGGATTTAGAAGCAGATATTTCCCTGTGCTTACTGCTGTTTCTTCCATATGCCGGTAATGGGCTGAAAACGCCTGTTTTGGGACTCTGCACAGAAAGGGTTTGCAGACTGCTGAATCCACACACGGGTTTAACTCTGGAAGTTGAGTGCACACATTGACAACCGTTCTGTTAGATAGCTGCGTATTGGATTTAGAAGCAGATATTTCCCTGTGCTTACTGCTGTTTCTTCCATATGCCGGTAATGGGCTGAAAACGCCTGTTTTGGGACTCTGCAGAGAAAGTGTTTGCAGACTGCTGAATCGACACACGGGTTTAACTCTGGAAGTTGAGTGCACACATTGACAACCGTTCTGTTAGATAGCTGCGTTTTGGATTTAGAAGCAGATATTTCCCTGTGCTTACTGCTATTTCTTCCATATGCCGGTAATGGGCTGAAAACGCCTGTTTTGGGACTCTGCAGAGAAAGTGTTTGCGGACTGCTGAATCCACACACGGGTTTAACTCTGGAAGTTGAGTGCACACATTGACAACCGTTCTGTTAGATAGCTGCGTTTTGGATTTAGAAGCAGATATTTCCCTGTGCTTACTGCTGTTTCTTCCATATGCCGGTAATGGGCTGAAAACGCCTGTTTTGGGACTCTGCAGAGAATGTGTTTGCAGACTGCTGAATCCACACACTGGTTTAACTCTGGAAGTTGAGTGCACACATTGACAACCGTTCTGTTAGATAGCTGCGTTTTGGATTTAGAAGCAGATATTTCCCTGTGCTTACTGCTGTTTCTTCCATATGCCGGTAATGGGCTGAAAACGCCTGTTTTGGGACTCTGCAGAGAAAGTGTTTGCAGACTGCTGAATCCACACACGGGTTTAACTCTGGAAGTTGAGTGCACACATTGACAACCGTTCTGTTAGATAGCTGCGTTTTGGATTTAGAAGCAGATATTTCCCTGTGCTTACTGCTGTTTCTTCCATATGCCGGTAATGGGCTGAAAACGCCTGTTTTGGGACTCTGCAGAGAAAGTGTTTGCAGACTGCTGAATCCACACACGGGTTTAACTCTGGAAGTTGAGTGCACACATTGACAACCGTTCTGTTAGATAGCTGCGTTTTGGATTTAGAAGCAGATATTTCCCTGTGCTTACTGCTGTTTCTTCCATATGCCGGTAATGGGCTGAAAACGCCTGTTTTGGGACTCTGCAGAGAAAGTGTTTGCAGACTGCTGAATCCACACACGGGTTTAACTCTGGAAGTTGAGTGCACACATTGACAACCGTTCTGTTAGATAGCTGCGTTTTGGATTTAGAAGCAGATATTTCCCTGTGCTTACTGCTGTTTCTTCCATATGCCGGTAAAGGGCTGAAAACGCCTGTTTTGGGACTCTGCACAGAAAGGGTTTGCAGACTGCTGAATCCATACACGGGTTTAACTCTGGAAGTTGAGTGCACACATTGACAACCGTTCTGTTAGATAGCTGCGTTTTGGATTTAGAAGCAGATATTTCCCTGTGCTTACTGCTGTTTCTTCCATATGCCGGTAATGGGCTGAAAACGCCTGTTTTGGGACTCTGCACAGAAAGGGTTTGCAGACTGCTGAATCCACACACGGGTTTAACTCTGGAAGTTGAGTGCACACATTGACAACCGTTCTGTTAGATAGCTGCGTTTTGGATTTAGAAGCAGATATTTCCCTGTGCTTACTGCTGTTTCTTCCATATGCCGGTAATGGGCTGAAAACGCCTGTTTTGGGACTCTGCAGAGAAAGGGTTTGCAGACTGCTGAATCCACACACGGGTTTAACTCTGGAAGTTGAGTGCACACATTGACAACCGTTCTGTTAGATAGCTGCGTTTTGGATTTAGAAGCAGATATTTCCCTGTGCTTACTGCTGTTTCTTCCATATGCCGGTAATGGGCTGAAAACGCCTGTTTTGGGACTCTGCACAGAAAGGGTTTGCAGACTGCTGAATCCACACACGGGTTTAACTCTGGAAGTTGAGTGCACACATTGACAACCGTTCTGTTAGATAGCTGCGTTTTGGATTTAGAAGCAGATATTTCCCTGTGCTTACTGCTGTTTCTTCCATATGCCGGTAATGGGCTGAAAACGCCTGTTTTGGGACTCTGCAGAGAAAGGGTTTGCAGACTGCTGAATCCACACACGGGTTTATCTCTGGAAGTTGAGTGCACACATTGACAACCGTTCTGTTAGATAGCTGCGTTTTGGATTTAGAAGCAGATATTTCCCTGTGCTTACTGCTGTTTCTTCTATATGCCGGTAATGGGCTGAAAACGCCTGTTTTGGGACTCTGCACAGAAAGGGTTTGCAGACTGCTGAATCCACACACGGGTTTAACTCTGGAAGTTGAGTGCACACATTGACAACCGTTCTGTTAGATAGCTGCGTTTTGGATTTAGAAGCAGATATTTCCCTGTGCTTACTGCTGTTTCTTCCATATGCCGGTAATGGGCTGAAAACGCCTGTTTTGGGACTCTGCACAGAAAGGGTTTGCAGACTGCTGAATCCACACACGGGTTTAACTCTGGAAGTTGAGTGCACACATTGACAACCGTTCTGTTAGATAGCTGCGTTTTGGATTTAGAAGCAGATATTTCCCTGTGCTTACTGCTGTTTCTTCCCTATGCCGGTAATGGGCTGAAAACGCCTGTTTTGGGACTCTGCAGAGAAAGTGTTTGCAGACTGCTGAATCCACACACGGGTTTAACTCTGGAAGTGGAGCGCACACATTGACAACCGTTCTGTTAGATAGCTGCGTTTTGGATTTAGAAGCAGATATTTCTCTGTGCTTACTGCTGTTTCTTCCATATGCCGGTAATGGGCTGAAAACGCCTGTTTTGGGACTCTGCAGAGAAAGGGTTTGCAGACTGCTGAATCCACACACGGGTTTAACTCTGCAAGTTGAGTGCACACATTGACAACCGTTCTGTTAGATAGCTGCGTTTTGGATTTAGAAGCAGATATTTCCCTGTGCTTACTGCTGTTTCTTCCATATGCCGGTAATGGGCTGAAAACGCCTGTTTTGGGACTCTGCACAGAAAGGGTTTGCAGACTGCTGAATCCACACACGGGTTTAACTCTGGAAGTTGAGTGCACACATTGACAACCGTTCTGTTAGATAGCTGCGTTTTGGATTTAGAAGCAGATATTTCCCTGTGCTTACTGCTGTTTCTTCCATATGCCGGTAATGGGCTGAAAACGCCTGTTTTGGGACTCTGCAGAGAAAGGGTTTGCAGACTGCTGAATCCACACACGGGTTTAACTCTGGAAGTTGAGTGCACACATTGACAACCGTTCTGTTAGATAGCTGCGTTTTGGATTTAGAAGCAGATATTTCCCTGTGCTTACTGCTGTTTCTTCCATATGCCGGTAATGGGCTGAAAACGTCTGTTTTGGGACTCTGCACAGAAAGGGTTTGCAGACTGCTGAATCCACACACGAATTTAACTCTGGAAGTGGAGTGCACACATTGACAACCGTTCTGTTAGATAGCTGCGTTTTGGATTTAGAAGCAGATATTTCCCTGTGCTTACTGCTGTTTCTTCCATATGCCGGTAATGGGCTGAAAACGCCTGTTTTGGGACTCTGCAGAGAAAGTGTTTGCAGACTGCTGAATCCACACACGGTTTTAACTCTGGAAGTTGAGTGCACACATTGACAACCGTTCTGTTATATAGCTGCGTTTTGGATTTAGAAGCAGATATTTCCCTGGGCTTACTGCTGTTTCTTCCATATGCTGGTAAAGGGCTGAAAACGCCTGTTTTGGGACTCTGCAGAGAAAGTGTTTGCAGACTGCTGAATCCACACACGGGTTTAACTCTGGAAGTTGAGTGCACACATTGACAACCGTTCTGTTAGATAGCTGCGTTTTGGATTTAGAAGCAGATATTTCCCTGTGCTTACTGCTGTTTCTTCCATATGCCGGTAATGGGCTGAAAACGCCTGTTTTGGGACTCTGCACAGAAAGGGTTTGCAGACTGCTGAATCCACACACGGGTTTAACTCTGGAAGTTGAGTGCACACATTGACAACCGTTCTGTTAGATAGCTGCGTATTGGATTTAGAAGCAGATATTTCCCTGTGCTTACTGCTCTTTCTTCCATATGCCGGTAATGGGCTGAAAACGCCTGTTTTGGGACTCTGCAGAGAATGTGTTTGCAGACTGCTGAATCCACACACTGGTTTAACTCTGGAAGTTGAGTGCACACATTGACAACCGTTCTGTTAGATAGCTGCGTTTTGGATTTAGAAGCAGATATTTCCCTGTGCTTACTGCTGTTTCTTCCATATGCCGGTAATGGGCTGAAAACGCCTGTTTTGGGACTCTGCACAGAAAGGGTTTGCAGACTGCTGAATCCACACACGGGTTTAACTCTGGAAGTTGAGTGCACACATTGACAACCGTTCTGTTAGATAGCTGCGTTTTGTATTTAGAAGCAGATATTTCCCTGTGCTTACTGCTGTTTCTTCCATATGCCGGTAATGGGCTGAAAACGCCTGTTTTGGGACTCTGCAGAGAAAGGGTTTGCAGACTGCTGAATCCACACACGGGTTTAACTCTGGAAGTTGAGTGCACACATTGACAACCGTTCTGTTAGATAGCTGCGTTTTGGATTTAGAAGCAGATATTTCCCTGTGCTTACTGCTGTTTCTTCCATATGCCGGTAATGGGCTGAAAACGCCTGTTTTGGGACTCTGCAGAGAAAGGGTTTGCAGACTGCTGAATCCACACACGGGTTTAACTCTGGAAGTTGAGTGCACACATTGACAACCGTTCTGTTAGATAGCTGCGTTTTGGATTTAGAAGCAGATATTTCCCTGTGCTTACTGCTGTTTCTTCCATATGCCGGTAATGGGCTGAAAACACCTGTTTTGGGACTCTGCACAGAAAGGGTTTGCAGACTGCTGAATCCACACACGGGTTTAACTCTGGAAGTTGAGTGCACACATTGACAACCGTTCTGTTAGATAGCTGCGTTTTGGATTTAGAAGCAGATATTTCCCTGTGCTTACTGCTGTTTCTTCCATATGCCGGTAATGGGCTGAAAACGCCTGTTTTGGGACTCTGCAGAGAAAGTGTTTGCAGACTGCTGAATCGACACACGGGTTTAACTCTGGAAGTTGAGTGCACACATTGACAACCGTTCTGTTAGATAGCTGCGTTTTGGATTTAGAAGCAGATATTTCCCTGTGCTTACTGCTATTTCTTCCATATGCCGGTAATGGGCTGAAAACGCCTGTTTTGGGACTCTGCAGAGAATGTGTTTGCAGACTGCTGAATCCACACACTGGTTTAACTCTGGAAGTTGAGTGCACACATTGACAACCGTTCTGTTAGATAGCTGCGTTTTGGATTTAGAAGCAGATATTTCCCTGTGCTTACTGCTGTTTCTTCCATATGCCGGTAATGGGCTGAAAACGCCTGTTTTGGGACTCTGCAGAGAAAGGGTTTGCAGACTGCTGAATCCACACACGGGTTTAACTCTGGAAGTTGAGTGCACACATTGACAACCGTTCTGTTAGATAGCTGCGTTTTGGATTTAGAAGCAGATATTTCCCTGTGCTTACTGCTGTTTCTTCCATATGCCGGTAATGGGCTGAAAACGCCTGTTTTGGGACTCTGCAGAGAAAGGGTTTGCAGACTGCTGAATCCACACACGGGTTTAACTCTGGAAGTTGAGTGCACACATTGACAACCGTTCTGTTAGATAGCTGCGTTTTGGATTTAGAAGCAGATATTTCCCTGTGCTTACTGCTGTTTCTTCCATATGCCGGTAATGGGCTGAAAACGCCTGTTTTGGGACTCTGCAGAGAAAGGGTTTGCAGACTGCTGAATCCACACACGGGTTTAACTCTGGAAGTTGAGTGCACACATTGACAACCGTTCTGTTAGATAGCTGCGTTTTGGATTTAGAAGCAGATATTTCCCTGTGCTTACTGCTGTTTCTTCCATATGCCGGTAATGGGCTGAAAACACCTGTTTTGGGACTCTGCACAGAAAGGGTTTGCAGACTGCTGAATCCACACACGGGTTTAACTCTGGAAGTTGAGTGCACACATTGACAACCGTTCTGTTAGATAGCTGCGTTTTGGATTTAGAAGCAGATATTTCCCTGTGCTTACTGCTGTTTCTTCCATATGCCGGTAATGGGCTGAAAACGCCTGTTTTGGGACTCTGCAGAGAAAGTGTTTGCAGACTGCTGAATCGACACACGGGTTTAACTCTGGAAGTTGAGTGCACACATTGACAACCGTTCTGTTAGATAGCTGCGTTTTGGATTTAGAAGCAGATATTTCCCTGTGCTTACTGCTATTTCTTCCATATGCCGGTAATGGGCTGAAAACGCCTGTTTTGGGACTCTGCAGAGAAAGTGTTTGCGGACTGCTGAATCCACACACGGGTTTAACTCTGGAAGTTGAGTGCACACATTGACAACTGTTCTGTTAGATAGCTGCGTTTTGGATTTAGAAGCAGATATTTCCCTGTGCTTACTGCTGTTTCTTCCATATGCCGGTAATGGGCTGAAAACGCCTGTTTTGGGACTCTGCAGAGAATGTGTTTGCAGACTGCTGAATCCACACACTGGTTTAACTCTGGAAGTTGAGTGCACACATTGACAACCGTTCTGTTAGATAGCTGCGTTTTGGATTTAGAAGCAGATATTTCCCTGTGCTTACTGCTGTTTCTTCCATATGCCGGTAATGGGCTGAAAACGCCTGTTTTGGGACTCTGCAGAGAAAGTGTTTGCAGACTGCTGAATCCACACACGGGTTTAACTCTGGAAGTTGAGTGCACACATTGACAACCGTTCCGTTAGATAGCTGCGTTTTGGATTTAGAAGCAGATATTTCCCTGTGCTTACTGCTGTTTCTTCCATATGCCGGTAATGGGCTGAAAACGCCTGTTTTGGGACTCTGCACAGAAAGGGTTTGCAGACTGCTGAATCCACACACGGGTTTAACTCTGGAAGTTGAGTGCACACATTGACAACCGTTCTGTTAGATAGCTGCGTTTTGGATTTAGAAGCAGATATTTCCCTGTGCTTACTGCTGTTTCTTCCATATGCCGGTAATGGGCTGAAAACGCCTGTTTTGGGACTCTGCACAGAAAGGGTTTGCAGACTGCTGAATCCACACACGGGTTTAACTCTGGAAGTTGAGTGCACACATTGACAACCGTTCTGTTAGATAGCTGCGTTTTGGATTTAGAAGCAGATATTTCCCTGTGCTTACTGCTGTTTCTTCCATATGCCGGTAATGGGCTGAAAACGCCTGTTTTGGGACTCTGCAGAGAAAGTGTTTGCAGACTGCTGAATCCACACACGGGTTTAACTCTGGAAGTTGAGTGCACACATTGACAACCGTTCTGTTAGATAGCTGCGTTTTGGATTTAGAAGCAGATATTTCCCTGTGCTTACTGCTGTTTCTTCCATATGCCGGTAATGGGCTGAAAACGCCTGTTTTGGGACTCTGCAGAGAAAGTGTTTGCAGACTGCTGAATCCACACACGGGTTTAACTCTGGAAGTTGAGTGCACACATTGACAACCGTTCTGTTAGATAGCTGCGTTTTGGATTTAGAAGCAGATATTTCCCTGTGCTTACTGCTGTTTCTTCCATATGCCGGTAATGGGCTGAAAACGCCTGTTTTGGGACTCTGCAGAGAAAGGGTTTGCAGACTGCTGAATCCACACACGGGTTTAACTCTGGAAGTTGAGTGCACACATTGACAACCGTTCTGTTAGATAGCTGCGTTTTGGATTTAGAAGCAGATATTTCCCTCTGCTTACTGCTGTTTCTTCTATATGCCGGTAATGGGCTGAAAACGCCTGTTTTGGGACTCTGCACAGAAAGGGTTTGCAGACTGCTGAATCCACACACGGGTTTAACTCTGGAAGTTGAGTGCACACATTGACAACCGTTCTGTTAGATAGCTGCGTTTTGGATTTAGAAGCAGATATTTCCCTGTGCTTACTGCTGTTTCTTCCATATGCCGGTAATGGGCTGAAAACGCCTGTTTTGGGACTCTGCAGAGAAAGGGTTTGCAGACTGCTGAATCCACACACGGGTTTAACTCTGGAAGTTGAGTGCACACATTGACAACCGTTCTGTTAGATAGCTGCGTTTTGGATTTAGAAGCAGATATTTCCCTCTGCTTACTGCTGTTTCTTCTATATGCCGGTAATGGGCTGAAAACGCCTGTTTTGGGACTCTGCACAGAAAGGGTTTGCAGACTGCTGAATCCACACACGGGTTTAACTCTGGAAGTTGAGTGCACACATTGACAACCGTTCTGTTAGATAGCTGCGTTTTGGATTTAGAAGCAGATATTTCCCTGTGCTTACTGCTGTTTCTTCCATATGCCGGTAATGGGCTGAAAACGCCTGTTTTGGGACTCTGCAGAGAAAGGGTTTGCAGACTGCTGAATCCACACACGGGTTTAACTCTGGAAGTTGAGTGCACACATTGACAACCGTTCTGTTAGATAGCTGCGTTTTGGATTTAGAAGCAGATATTTCCCTGTGCTTACTGCTGTTTCTTCCATATGCCGGTAATGGGCTGAAAACGCCTGTTTTGGGACTCTGCACAGAAAGGGTTTGCAGACTGCTGAATCCACACACGGGTTTAACTCTGGAAGTTGAGTGCACACATTGACAACCGTTCTGTTAGATAGCTGCGTTTTGGATTTAGAAGCAGATATTTCCCTGTGCTTACTGCTGTTTCTTCCATATGCCGGTAATGGGCTGAAAACGCCTGTTTTGGGACTCTGCAGAGAAAGGGTTTGCAGACTGCTGAATCCACACACGGGTTTAACTCTGGAAGTTGGGTGCACACATTGACAACCGTTCTGTTAGATAGCTGCGTTTTGGATTTAGAAGCAGATATTTCCCTGTGCTTACTGCTGTTTCTTCCATATGCCGGTAATGGGCTGAAAACGCCTGTTTTGGGACTCTGCACAGAAAGGGTTTGCAGACTGCTGAATCCACACACGGGTTTAACTCTGGAAGTTGAGTGCACACATTGACAACCGTTCTGTTAGATAGCTGCGTATTGGATTTAGAAGCAGATATTTCCCTGTGCTTACTGCTCTTTCTTCCATATGCCGGTAATGGGCTGAAAACGCCTGTTTTGGGACTCTGCAGAGAAAGTGTTTGCAGACTGCTGAATCGACACACGGGTTTAACTCTGGAAGTTGAGTGCACACATTGACAACCGTTCTGTTAGATAGCTGCGTTTTGGATTTAGAAGCAGATATTTCCCTGTGCTTACTGCTATTTCTTCCATATGCCGGTAATGGGCTGAAAACGCCTGTTTTGGGACTCTGCAGAGAAAGTGTTTGCGGACTGCTGAATCCACACACGGGTTTAACTCTGGAAGTTGAGTGCACACATTGACAACCGTTCTGTTAGATAGCTGCGTTTTGGATTTAGAAGCAGATATTTCCCTGTGCTTACTGCTGTTTCTTCCATATGCCGGTAATGGGCTGAAAACGCCTGTTTTGGGACTCTGCAGAGAATGTGTTTGCAGACTGCTGAATCCACACACTGGTTTAACTCTGGAAGTTGAGTGCACACATTGACAACCGTTCTGTTAGATAGCTGCGTTTTGGATTTAGAAGCAGATATTTCCCTGTGCTTACTGCTGTTTCTTCCATATGCCGGTAATGGGCTGAAAACGCCTGTTTTGGGACTCTGCACAGAAAGGGTTTGCAGACTGCTGAATCCACACACGGGTTTAACTCTGGAAGTTGAGTGCACACATTGACAACCGTTCTGTTAGATAGCTGCGTTTTGGATTTAGAAGCAGATATTTCCCTGTGCTTACTGCTGTTTCTTCCATATGCCGGTAATGGGCTGAAAACGCCTGTTTTGGGACTCTGCAGAGAAAGGGTTTGCAGACTGCTGAATCCACACACGGGTTTAACTCTGGAAGTTGAGTGCCCACATTGACAACCGTTCTGTTAGATAGCTGCGTTTTGGATTTAGAAGCAGATATTTCCCTGTGCTTACTGCTGTTTCTTCCATATGCCGGTAATGGGCTGAAAACGCCTGTTTTGGGACTCTGCAGAGAAAGGGTTTGCAGACTGCTGAATCCACACACGGGTTTAACTCTGGAAGTTGAGTGCACACATTGACAACCGTTCTGTTAGATAGCTGCGTTTTGGATTTAGAAGCAGATATTTCCCTGTGCTTACTGCTGTTTCTTCCATATGCCGGTAATGGGCTGAAAACACCTGTTTTGGGACTCTGAACAGAAAGGGTTTGCAGACTGCTGAATCCACACACGGGTTTAACTCTGGAAGTTGAGTGCACACATTGACAACCGTTCTGTTAGATAGCTGCGTTTTGGATTTAGAAGCAGATATTTCCCTGTGCTTACTGCTGTTTCTTCCATATGCCGGTAATGGGCTGAAAACGCCTGTTTTGGGACTCTGCAGAGAAAGTGTTTGCAGACTGCTGAATCCACACACTGGTTTAACTCTGGAAGTTGAGTGCACACATTGACAACCGTTCTGTTAGATAGCTGCGTTTTGGATTTAGAAGCAGATATTTCCCTGGGCTTACTGCTGTTTCTTCCATATGCTGGTAAAGGGCTGAAAACGCCTGTTTTGGGACTCTGCAGAGAAAGTGTTTGCAGACTGCTGAATCCACACACGGGTTTAACTCTGGAAGTTGAGTGCACACATTGACAACCGTTCTGTTAGATAGCTGCGTTTTGGATTTAGAAGCAGATATTTCCCTGTGCTTACTGCTGTTTCTTCCATATGCCGGTAATGGGCTGAAAACGCCTGTTTTGGGACTCTGCACAGAAAGGGTTTGCAGACTGCTGAATCCACACACGGGTTTAACTCTGGAAGTTGAGTGCACACATTGACAACCGTTCTGTTAGATAGCTGCGTATTGGATTTAGAAGCAGATATTTCCCTGTGCTTACTGCTGTTTCTTCCATATGCCGGTAATGGGCTGAAAACGCCTGTTTTGGGACTCTGCAGAGAAAGTGTTTGCAGACTGCTGAATCGACACACGGGTTTAACTCTGGAAGTTGAGTGCACACATTGACAACCGTTCTGTTAGATAGCTGCGTTTTGGATTTAGAAGCAGATATTTCCCTGTGCTTACTGCTATTTCTTCCATATGCCGGTAATGGGCTGAAAACGCCTGTTTTGGGACTCTGCAGAGAAAGTGTTTGCGGACTGCTGAATCCACACACGGGTTTAACTCTGGAAGTTGAGTGCACACATTGACAACCGTTCTGTTAGATAGCTGCGTTTTGGATTTAGAAGCAGATATTTCCCTGTGCTTACTGCTGTTTCTTCCATATGCCGGTAATGGGCTGAAAACGCCTGTTTTGGGACTCTGCAGAGAATGTGTTTGCAGACTGCTGAATCCACACACTGGTTTAACTCTGGAAGTTGAGTGCACACATTGACAACCGTTCTGTTAGATAGCTGCGTTTTGGATTTAGAAGCAGATATTTCCCTGTGCTTACTGCTGTTTCTTCCATATGCCGGTAATGGGCTGAAAACGCCTGTTTTGGGACTCTGCAGAGAAAGTGTTTGCAGACTGCTGAATCCACACACGGGTTTAACTCTGGAAGTTGAGTGCACACATTGACAACCGTTCTGTTAGATAGCTGCGTTTTGGATTTAGAAGCAGATATTTCCCTGTGCTTACTGCTGTTTCTTCCATATGCCGGTAATGGGCTGAAAACGCCTGTTTTGGGACTCTGCAGAGAAAGTGTTTGCAGACTGCTGAATCCACACACGGGTTTAACTCTGGAAGTTGAGTGCACACATTGACAACCGTTCTGTTAGATAGCTGCGTTTTGGATTTAGAAGCAGATATTTCCCTGTGCTTACTGCTGTTTCTTCCATATGCCGGTAATGGGCTGAAAACGCCTGTTTTGGGACTCTGCACAGAAAGGGTTTGCAGACTGCTGAATCCACACACGGGTTTAACTCTGGAAGTTGAGTGCACACATTGACAACCGTTCTGTTAGATAGCTGCGTTTTGGATTTAGAAGCAGATATTTCCCTGTGCTTACTGCTGTTTCTTCCATATGCCGGTAATGGGCTGAAAACGCCTGTTTTGGGACTCTGCACAGAAAGGGTTTGCAGACTGCTGAATCCACACACGGGTTTAACTCTGGAAGTTGAGTGCACACATTGACAACCGTTCTGTTAGATAGCTGCGTTTTGGATTTAGAAGCAGATATTTCCCTGTGCTTACTGCTGTTTCTTCCATATGCCGGTAATGGGCTGAAAACGCCTGTTTTGGGACTCTGCAGAGAAAGGGTTTGCAGACTGCTGAATCCACACACGGGTTTAACTCTGGAAGTTGAGTGCACACATTGACAACCGTTCTGTTAGATAGCTGCGTTTTGGATTTAGAAGCAGATATTTCCCTGTGCTTACTGCTGTTTCTTCCATATGCCGGTAATGGGCTGAAAACGCCTGTTTTGGGACTCTGCACAGAAAGGGTTTGCAGACTGCTGAATCCACACACGGGTTTAACTCTGGAAGTTGAGTGCACACATTGACAACCGTTCTGTTAGATAGCTGCGTTTTGGATTTAGAAGCAGATATTTCCCTGTGCTTACTGCTGTTTCTTCCATATGCCGGTAATGGGCTGAAAACGCCTGTTTTGGGACTCTGCAGAGAAAGGGTTTGCAGACTGCTGAATCCACACACGGGTTTAACTCTGGAAGTTGAGTGCACACATTGACAACCGTTCTGTTAGATAGCTGCGTTTTGGATTTAGAAGCAGATATTTCCCTCTGCTTACTGCTGTTTCTTCTATATGCCGGTAATGGGCTGAAAACGCCTGTTTTGGGACTCTGCACAGAAAGGGTTTGCAGACTGCTGAATCCACACACGGGTTTAACTCTGGAAGTTGAGTGCACACATCGACAACCGTTCTGTTAGATAGCTGCGTTTTGGATTTAGAAGCAGATATTTCCCTGTGCTTACTGCTGTTTCTTCCATATGCCGGTAATGGGCTGAAAACGCCTGTTTTGGGACTCTGCAGAGAAAGGGTTTGCAGACTGCTGAATCCACACACGGGTTTAACTCTGGAAGTTGAGTGCACACATTGACAACCGTTCTGTTAGATAGCTGCGTTTTGGATTTAGAAGCAGATATTTCCCTGTGCTTACTGCTGTTTCTTCCATATGCCGGTAATGGGCTGAAAACGCCTGTTTTGGGACTTTGCACAGAAAGGGTTTGCAGACTGCTGAATCCACACACGGGTTTAACTCTGGAAGTTGAGTGCACACATTGACAACCGTTCTGTTAGATAGCTGCGTTTTGGATTTAGAAGCAGATATTTCCCTGTGCTTACTGCTGTTTCTTCCATATGCCGGTAATGGGCTGAAAACGCCTGTTTTGGGACTTTGCAGAGAAAGTGTTTGCAGACTGCTGAATCCACACACGGGTTTAACTCTGGAAGTTGAGTGCACACATTGACAACCGTTCTGTTAGATAGCTGCGTTTTGGATTTAGAAGCAGATATTTCCCTGTGCTTACTGCTGTTTCTTCCATATGCCGGTAATGGGCTGAAAACGCCTGTTTTGGGACTCTGCAGAGAAAGTGTTTGCAGACTGCTGAATCCACACACGGGTTTAACTCTGGAAGTTGAGTGCACACATTGACAACCGTTCTGTTAGATAGCTGCGTTTTGGATTTAGAAGCAGATATTTCCCTGTGCTTACTGCTGTTTCTTCCATATGCCGGTAATGGGCTGAAAACGTCTGTTTTGGGACTCTGCACAGAAAGGGTTTGCAGACTGCTGAATCCACACACGACTTTCACTCTGGAAGTGGAGTGCACACATTGACAACCGTTCTGTTAGATAGCTGCGTTTTGGATTTAGAAGCAGATATTTCCCTGTGCTTACTGCTGTTTCTTCCATATGCCGGTAATGGGCTGAAAACGCCTGTTTTGGGACTCTGCAGAGAAAGTGTTTGCAGACTGCTGAATCCACACACGGTTTTAACTCTGGAAGTTGAGTGCACACATTGACAACCGTTCTGTTATATAGCTGCGTTTTGGATTTAGAAGCAGATATTTCCCTCGGCTTACTGCTGTTTCTTCCATATGCTGGTAAAGGGCTGAAAACGCCTGTTTTGGGACTCTGCAGAGAAAGTGTTTGCAGACTGCTGAATCCACACACGGGTTTAACTCTGGAAGTTGAGTGCACACATTGACAACCGTTCTGTTAGATAGCTGCGTTTTGGATTTAGAAGCAGATATTTCCCTGTGCTTACTGCTGTTTCTTCCATATGCCGGTAATGGGCTGAAAACGCCTGTTTTGGGACTCTGCACAGAAAGTGTTTGCAGACTGCTGAATCCACACACGGGTTTAACTCTGGAAGTTGAGTGCACACATTGACAACCGTTCTGTTAGATAGCTGCGTATTGGATTTAGAAGCAGATATTTCCCTGTGCTTACTGCTGTTTCTTCCATATGCCGGTAATGGGCTGAAAACGCCTGTTTTGGGACTCTGCAGAGAAAGTGTTTGCAGACTGCTGAATCGACACACGGGTTTAACTCTGGAAGTTGAGTGCACACATTGACAACCGTTCTGTTAGATAGCTGCGTTTTGGATTTAGAAGCAGATATTTCCCTGTGCTTACTGCTATTTCTTCCATATGCCGGTAATGGGCTGAAAACGCCTGTTTTGGGACTCTGCAGAGAAAGTGTTTGCGGACTGCTGAATCCACACACGGGTTTAACTCTGGAAGTTGAGTGCACACATTGACAACCGTTCTGTTAGATAGCTGCGTTTTGGATTTAGAAGCAGATATTTCCCTGTGCTTACTGCTGTTTCTTCCATATGCCGGTAATGGGCTGAAAACGCCTGTTTTGGGACTCTGCAGAGAATGTGTTTGCAGACTGCTGAATCCACACACTGGTTTAACTCTGGAAGTTGAGTGCACACATTGACAACCGTTCTGTTAGATAGCTGCGTTTTGGATTTAGAAGCAGATATTTCCCTGTGCTTACTGCTGTTTCTTCCATATGCCGGTAATGGGCTGAAAACGCCTGTTTTGGGACTCTGCACAGAAAGGGTTTGCAGACTGCTGAATCCACACACGGGTTTAACTCTGGAAGTTGAGTGCACACATTGACAACCGTTCTGTTAGATAGCTGCGTTTTGGATTTAGAAGCAGATATTTCCCTGTGCTTACTGCTGTTTCTTCCATATGCCGGTAATGGGCTGAAAACGCCTGTTTTGGGACTCTGCAGAGAAAGGGTTTGCAGACTGCTGAATCCACACACGGGTTTAACTCTGGAAGTTGAGTGCACACATTGACAACCGTTCTGTTAGATAGCTGCGTTTTGGATTTAGAAGCAGATATTTCCCTGTGCTTACTGCTGTTTCTTCCATATGCCGGTAATGGGCTGAAAACGCCTGTTTTGGGACTCTGCAGAGAAAGGGTTTGCAGACTGCTGAATCCACACACGGGTTTAACTCTGGAAGTTGAGTGCACACATTGACAACCGTTCTGTTAGATAGCTGCGTTTTGGATTTAGAAGCAGATATTTCCCTGTGCTTACTGCTGTTTCTTCCATATGCCGGTAATGGGCTGAAAACACCTGTTTTGGGACTCTGCACAGAAAGGGTTTGCAGACTGCTGAATCCACACACGGGTTTAACTCTGGAAGTTGAGTGCACACATTGACAACCGTTCTGTTAGATAGCTGCGTTTTGGATTTAGAAGCAGATATTTCCCTGTGCTTACTGCTGTTTCTTCCATATGCCGGTAATGGGCTGAAAACGCCTGTTTTGGGACTCTGCAGAGAAAGTGTTTGCAGACTGCTGAATCCACACACGGGTTTAACTCTGGAAGTTGAGTGCACACATTGACAACCGTTCTGTTAGATAGCTGCGTTTTGGATTTAGAAGCAGATATTTCCCTGGGCTTACTGCTGTTTCTTCCATATGCTGGTAAAGGGCTGAAAACGCCTGTTTTGGGACTCTGCAGAGAAAGTGTTTGCAGACTGCTGAATCCACACACGGGTTTAACTCTGGAAGTTGAGTGCACACATTGACAACCGTTCTGTTAGATAGCTGCGTTTTGGATTTAGAAGCAGATATTTCCCTGTGCTTACTGCTGTTTCTTCCATATGCCGGTAATGGGCTGAAAACGCCTGTTTTGGGACTCTGCACAGAAAGGGTTTGCAGACTGCTGAATACACACGGGTTTAACTCTGGAAGTTGAGTGCACACATTGACAACCGTTCTGTTAGATAGCTGCGTATTGGATTTAGAAGCAGATATTTCCCTGTGCTTACTGCTGTTTCTTCCATATGCCGGTAATGGGCTGAAAACGCCTGTTTTGGGACACTGCAGAGAAAGTGTTTGCAGACTGCTGAATCGACACACGGGTTTAACTCTGGAAGTTGAGTGCACACATTGACAACCGTTCTGTTAGATAGCTGCGTTTTGGATTTAGAAGCAGATATTTCCCTGTGCTTACTGCTATTTCTTCCATATGCCGGTAATGGGCTGAAAACGCCTGTTTTGGGACTCTGCAGAGAAAGTGTTTGCGGACTGCTGTATCCACACACTGGTTTAACTCTGGAAGTTGAGTGCACACATTGACAACCGTTCTGTTAGATAGCTGCGTTTTGGATTTAGAAGCAGATATTTCCCTGTGCTTACTGCTGTTTCTTCCATATGCCGGTAATGGGCTGAAAACGCCTGTTTTGGGACTCTGCAGAGAAAGGGTTTGCAGACTGCTGAATCCACACACGGGTTTAACTCTGGATGTTGAGTGCACACATTGACAACCGTTCTGTTAGATAGCTGCGTTTTGGATTTAGAAGCAGATATTTCCCTGTGCTTACTGCTGTTTCTTCCATATGCCGGTAATGGGCTGAAAACACCTGTTTTGGGACTCTGCACAGAAAGGGTTTGCAGACTGCTGAATCCACACACGGGTTTAACTCTGGAAGTTGAGTGCACACATTGACAACCGTTCTGTTAGATAGCTGCGTTTTGGATTTAGAAGCAGATATTTCCCTGTGCTTACTGCTGTTTCTTCCATATGCCGGTAATGGGCTGAAAACGCCTGTTTTGGGACTCTGCAGAGAAAGTGTTTGTAGACTGCTGAATCCACACACGGGTTTAACTCTGGAAGTTGAGTGCACACATTGACAACCGTTCTGTTAGATAGCTGCGTTTTGGATTTAGAAGCAGATATTTCCCTGTGCTTACTGCTGTTTCTTCCATATGCCGGTAATGGGCTGAAAACGCCTGTTTTGGGACTCTGCAGAGAAAGGGTTTGCAGACTGCTGAATCCACACACGGGTTTAACTCTGGAAGTTGAGTGCACACATTGACAACCGTTCTGTTAGATAGCTGCGTTTTGGATTTAGAAGCAGATATTTCCCTGTGCTTACTGCTGTTTCTTCCATATGCCGGTAATGGGCTGAAAACACCTGTTTTGGGACTCTGCACAGAAAGGGTTTGCAGACTGCTGAATCCACACACGGGTTTAACTCTGGAAGTTGAGTGCACACATTGACAACCGTTCTGTTAGATAGCTGCGTTTTGGATTTAGAAGCAGATATTTCCCTGTGCTTACTGCTGTTTCTTCCATATGCCGGTAATGGGCTGAAAACGCCTGTTTTGGGACTCTGCAGAGAAAGGGTTTGCAGACTGCTGAATCCACACACGGGTTTAACTCTGGAAGTTGAGTGCACACATTGACAACCGTTCTGTTAGATAGCTGCGTTTTGGATTTAGAAGCAGATATTTCCCTGTGCTTACTGCTGTTTCTTCCATATGCCGGTAATGGGCTGAAAACGCCTGTTTTGGGACTCTGCACAGAAAGGGTTTGCAGACTGCTGAATACACACGGGTTTAACTCTGGAAGTTGAGTGCACACATTGACAACCGTTCTGTTAGATAGCTGCGTATTGGATTTAGAAGCAGATATTTCCCTGTGCTTACTGCTGTTTCTTCCATATGCCGGTAATGGGCTGAAAACGCCTGTTTTGGGACACTGCAGAGAAAGTGTTTGCAGACTGCTGAATCGACACACGGGTTTAACTCTGGAAGTTGAGTGCACACATTGACAACCGTTCTGTTAGATAGCTGCGTTTTGGATTTAGAAGCAGGTATTTCCCTGTGCTTACTGCTATTTCTTCCATATGCCGGTAATGGGCTGAAAACGCCTGTTTTGGGACTCTGCAGAGAAAGTGTTTGCGGACTGCTGAATCCACACACGGGTTTAACTCTGGAAGTTGAGTGCACACATTGACAACCGTTCTGTTAGATAGCTGCGTTTTGGATTTAGAAGCAGATATTTCCCTGTGCTTACTGCTGTTTCTTCCATATGCCGGTAATGGGCTGAAAACGCCTGTTTTGGGACTCTGCAGAGAAAGGGTTTGCAGACTGCTGAATCCACACACGGGTTTAACTCTGGAAGTTGAGTGCACACATTGACAACCGTTCTGTTAGATAGCTGCGTTTTGGATTTACGAAGCAGATATTTCCCTGTGCTTACTGCTGTTTCTTCCATATGCCGGTAATGGGCTGAAAACGCCTGTTTTGGGACTCTGCAGAGAAAGTGTTTGCAGACTGCTGAATCCACACACGGGTTTAACTCTGGAAGTTGAGTGCACACATTGACAACCGTTCTGTTAGATAGCTGCGTTTTGGATTTAGAAGCAGATATTTCCCTGTGCTTACTGCTGTTTCTTCCATATGCCGGTAATGGGCTGAAAACACCTGTTTTGGGACTCTGCACAGAAAGGGTTTGCAGACTGCTGAATCCACACACGGGTTTAACTCTGGAAGTTGAGTGCACACATTGACAACCGTTCTGTTAGATAGCTGCGTTTTGGATTTAGAAGCAGATATTTCCCTGTGCTTACTGCTGTTTCTTCCATATGCCGGTAATGGGCTGAAAACGCCTGTTTTGGGACTCTGCAGAGAAAGTGTTTGCAGACTGCTGAATCCACACACGGGTTTAACTCTGGAAGTTGAGTGCACACATTGACAACCGTTCTGTTAGATAGCTGCGTTTTGGATTTAGAAGCAGATATTTCCCTGTGCTTACTGCTGTTTCTTCCATATGCCGGTAATGGGCTGAAAACGCCTGTTTTGGGACTCTGCACAGAAAGGGTTTGCAGACTGCTGAATCCACACACGGGTTTAACTCTGGAAGTTGAGTGCACACATTGACAACCGTTCTGTTAGATAGCTGCGTTTTGGATTTAGAAGCAGATATTTCCCTGTGCTTACTGCTGTTTCTTCCATATGCCGGTAATGGGCTGAAAACACCTGTTTTGGGACTCTGCACAGAAAGGGTTTGCAGACTGCTGAATCCACACACGGGTTTAACTCTGGAAGTTGAGTGCACACATTGACAACCGTTCTGTTAGATAGCTGCGTTTTGGATTTAGAAGCAGATATTTCCCTGTGCTTACTGCTGTTTCTTCCATATGCCGGTAATGGGCTGAAAACGCCTGTTTTGGGACTCTGCAGAGAAAGGGTTTGCAGACTGCTGAATCCACACACGGGTTTAACTCTGGAAGTTGAGTGCACACATTGACAACCGTTCTGTTAGATAGCTGCGTTTTGGATTTAGAAGCAGATATTTCCCTGTGCTTACTGCTGTTTCTTCCATATGCCGGTAATGGGCTGAAAACACCTGTTTTGGGACTCTGCACAGAAAGGGTTTGCAGACTGCTGAATCCACACACGGGTTTAACTCTGGAAGTTGAGTGCACACATTGACAACCGTTCTGTTAGATAGCTGCGTTTTGGATTTAGAAGCAGATATTTCCCTGTGCTTACTGCTGTTTCTTCCATATGCCGGGTAATGGGCTGAAAACGCCTGTTTTGGGACTCTGCACAGAAAGGGTTTGCAGACTGCTGAATACACACGGGTTTAACTCTGGAAGTTGAGTGCACACATTGACAACCGTTCTGTTAGATAGCTGCGTAATGGATTTAGAAGCAGATATTTCCCTGTGCTTACTGCTGTTTCTTCCATATGCCGGTAATGGGCTGAAAACGCCTGTTTTGGGACACTGCAGAGAAAGTGTTTGCAGACTGCTGAATCGACACACGGGTTTAACTCTGGAAGTTGAGGTGCACACATTGACAACCGTTCTGTTAGATAGCTGCGTTTTGGATTTAGAAGCAGATATTTCCCTGTGCTTACTGCTATTTCTTCCATATGCCGGTAATGGGCTGAAAACGCCCTGTTTTGGGACTCTGCAGAGAAAGTGTTTGCGGACTGCTGAATCCACACACGGGTTTAACTCTGGAAGTTGAGTGCACACATTGACAACCGTTCTGTTAGATAGCTGCGTTTTGGATTTAGAAGCAGATATTTCCCTGTGCTTACTGCTGTTTCTTCCATATGCCGGTAATGGGCTGAAAACGCCTGTTTTGGGACTCTGCACAGAAAGGGTTTGCAGACTGCTGAATCCACACACTGGTTTAACTCTGGAAGTTGAGTGCACACATTGACAACCGTTCTGTTAGATAGCTGCGTTTTGGATTTAGAAGCAGATATTTCCCTGTGCTTACTGCTGTTTCTTCCATATGCCGGTAATGGGCTGAAAACGCCTGTTTTGGGACTCTGCAGAGAAAGTGTTTGCAGACTGCTGAATCCACACACGGGTTTAACTCTGGAAGTTGAGTGCACACATTGACAACCGTTCTGTTAGATAGCTGCGTTTTGGATTTAGAAGCAGATATTTCCCTGTGCTTACTGCTGTTTCTTCCATATGCCGGTAATGGGCTGAAAACGCCTGTTTTGGGACTCTGCACAGAAAGGGTTTGCAGACTGCTGAATCCACACACGGGTTTAACTCTGGAAGTTGAGTGCACACATTGACAACCGTTCTGTTAGATAGCTGCGTTTTGGATTTAGAAGCAGATATTTCCCTGTGCTTACTGCTGTTTCTTCCATATGCCGGTAATGGGCTGAAAACGCCTGTTTTGGGACTCTGCACAGAAGGTTTGCAGACTGCTGAATCCACACACGGGTTTAACTCTGGAAGTTGAGTGCACACATTGACAACCGTTCTGTTAGATAGCTGCGTTTTGGATTTAGAAGCAGATATTTCCCTGTGCTTACTGCTGTTTCTTCCATATGCCGGTAATGGGCTGAAAACACCTGTTTTGGGACTCTGCACAGAAAGGGTTTGCAGACTGCTGAATCCACACACCGGTTTAACTCTGGAAGTTGAGTGCACACATTGACAACCGTTCTGTTAGATAGCTGCGTTTTGGATTTAGAAGCAGATATTTCCCTGTGCTTACTGCTGTTTCTTCCATATGCCGGTAATGGGCTGAAAACGCCTGTTTTGGGACTCTGCAGAGAAAGGGTTTGCAGACTGCTGAATCCACACACGGGTTTAACTCTGGATGTTGAGTGCACACATTGACAACCGTTCTGTTAGATAGCTGCGTTTTGGATTTAGAAGCAGATATTTCCCTGTGCTTACTGCTGTTTCTTCCATATGCCGGTAATGGGCTGAAAACACCTGTTTTGGGACTCTGCACAGAAAGTGTTTGCAGACTGCTGAATCGACACACGGGTTTAACTCTGGAAGTTGAGTGCACACATTGACAACCGTTCTGTTAGATAGCTGCGTTTTGGATTTAGAAGCAGATATTTCCCTGTGCTTACTGCTGTTTCTTCCATATGCCGGTAATGGGCTGAAAACGCCTGTTTTGGGACTCTGCAGAGAAAGTGTTTGTAGACTGCTGAATCCACACACGGGTTTAACTCTGGAAGTTGAGTGCACACATTGACAACCGTTCTGTTAGATAGCTGCGTTTTGGATTTAGAAGCAGATATTTCCCTGTGCTTACTGCTGTTTCTTCCATATGCCGGTAATGGGCTGAAAACGCCTGTTTTGGGACTCTGCAGAGAAAGGGTTTGCAGACTGCTGAATCCACACACGGGTTTAACTCTGGAAGTTGAGTGCACACATTGACAACCGTTCTGTTAGATAGCTGCGTTTTGGATTTAGAAGCAGATATTTCCCTGTGCTTACTGCTGTTTCTTCCATATGCCGGTAATGGGCTGAAAACACCTGTTTTGGGACTCTGCACAGAAAGGGTTTGCAGACTGCTGAATCCACACACGGGTTTAACTCTGGAAGTTGAGTGCACACATTGACAACCGTTCTGTTAGATAGCTGCGTTTTGGATTTAGAAGCAGATATTTCCCTGTGCTTACTGCTGTTTCTTCCATATGCCGGTAATGGGCTGAAAACGCCTGTTTTGGGACTCTGCAGAGAAAGGGTTTGCAGACTGCTGAATCCACACACGGGTTTAACTCTGGAAGTTGAGTGCACACATTGACAACCGTTCTGTTAGATAGCTGCGTTTTGGATTTAGAAGCAGATATTTCCCTGTGCTTACTGCTGTTTCTTCCATATGCCGGTAATGGGCTGAAAACGCCTGTTTTGGGACTCTGCACAGAAAGGGTTTGCAGACTGCTGAATACACACGGGTTTAACTCTGGAAGTTGAGTGCACACATTGACAACCGTTCTGTTAGATAGCTGCGTTTTGGATTTAGAAGCAGATATTTCCCTGTGCTTACTGCTGTTTCTTCCATATGCCGGTAATGGGCTGAAAACGCCTGTTTTGGGACACTGCAGAGAAAGTGTTTGCAGACTGCTGAATCGACACACGGGTTTAACTCTGGAAGTTGAGTGCACACATTGACAACCGTTCTGTTAGATAGCTGCGTTTTGGATTTAGAAGCAGGTATTTCCCTGTGCTTACTGCTATTTCTTCCATATGCCGGTAATGGGCTGAAAACGCCTGTTTTGGGACTCTGCAGAGAAAGTGTTTGCGGACTGCTGAATCCACACACGGGTTTAACTCTGGAAGTTGAGTGCACACATTGACAACCGTTCTGTTAGATAGCTGCGTTTTGGATTTAGAAGCAGATATTTCCCTGTGCTTACTGCTGTTTCTTCCATATGCCGGTAATGGGCTGAAAACGCCTGTTTTGGGACTCTGCAGAGAAAGGGTTTGCAGACTGCTGAATCCACACACGGGTTTAACTCTGGAAGTTGAGTGCACACATTGACAACCGTTCTGTTAGATAGCTGCGTTTTGGATTTAGAAGCAGATATTTCCCTGTGCTTACTGCTGTTTCTTCCATATGCCGGTAATGGGCTGAAAACGCCTGTTTTGGGACTCTGCAGAGAAAGTGTTTGCAGACTGCTGAATCCACACACGGGTTTAACTCTGGAAGTTGAGTGCACACATTGACAACCGTTCTGTTAGATAGCTGCGTTTTGGATTTAGAAGCAGATATTTCCCTGTGCTTACTGCTGTTTCTTCCATATGCCGGTAATGGGCTGAAAACACCTGTTTTGGGACTCTGCACAGAAAGGGTTTGCAGACTGCTGAATCCACACACGGGTTTAACTCTGGAAGTTGAGTGCACACATTGACAACCGTTCTGTTAGATAGCTGCGTTTTGGATTTAGAAGCAGATATTTCCCTGTGCTTACTGCTGTTTCTTCCATATGCCGGTAATGGGCTGAAAACGCCTGTTTTGGGACTCTGCAGAGAAAGTGTTTGCAGACTGCTGAATCCATACACGGGTTTAACTCTGGAAGTTGAGTGCACACATTGACAACCGTTCTGTTAGATAGCTGCGTTTTGGATTTAGAAGCAGATATTTCCCTGGGCTTACTGCTGTTTCTTCCATATGCTGGTAAAGGGCTGAAAACGCCTGTTTTGGGACTCTGCAGAGAAAGTGTTTGCAGACTGCTGAATCCACACACGGGTTTAACTCTGGAAGTTGAGTGCACACATTGACAACCGTTCTGTTAGATAGCTGCGTTTTGGATTTAGAAGCAGATATTTTCCTGTGCTTACTGCTGTTTCTTCCATATGCCGGTAATGGGCTGAAAACGCCTGTTTTGGGACTCTGCAGAGAAAGTGTTTGCAGACTGCTGAATCCACACACGGGTTTAACTCTGGAATTTGAGTGCACACATTGACAACCGTTCTGTTAGATAGCTGCGTATTGGATTTAGAAGCAGATATTTCCCTGTGCTTACTGCTGTTTCTTCCATATGCCGGTAATGGGCTGAAAACGCCTGTTTTGGGACTCTGCAGAGAAAGTGTTTGCAGACTGCTGAATCGACACACGGGTTTAACTCTGGAAGTTGAGTGCACACATTGACAACCGTTCTGTTAGATAGCTGCGTTTTGGATTTAGAAGCAGATATTTCCCTGTGCTTACTGCTATTTCTTCCATATGCCGGTAATGGGCTGAAAACGCCTGTTTTGGGACTCTGCAGAGAAAGTGTTTGCGGACTGCTGAATCCACACACGGGTTTAACTCTGGAAGTTGAGTGCACACATTGACAACCGTTCTGTTAGATAGCTGCGTTTTGGATTTAGAAGCAGATATTTCCCTGTGCTTACTGCTGTTTCTTCCATATGCCGGTAATGGGCTGAAAACGCCTGTTTTGGGACTCTGCAGAGAAAGTGTTTGCAGACTGCTAAATCCACACACTGGTTTAACTCTGGAAGTTGAGTGCACACATTGACAACCGTTCTGTTAGATAGCTGCGTTTTGGATTTAGAAGCAGATATTTCCCTGTGCTTACTGCTGTTTCTTCCATATGCCGGTAATGGGCTGAAAACGCCTGTTTTGGGACTCTGCAGAGAAAGTGTTTGCAGACTGCTGAATCCACACACGGGTTTAACTCTGGAAGTTGAGTGCACACATTGACAACCGTTCTGTTAGATAGCTGCGTTTTGGATTTAGAAGCAGATATTTCCCTGTGCTTACTGCTGTTTCTTCCATATGCCGGTAATGGGCTGAAAACGCCTGTTTTGGGACTCTGCAGAGAAAGTGTTTGCAGACTGCTGAATCCACACACGGGTTTAACTCTGGAAGTTGAGTGCACACATTGACAACCGTTCTGTTAGATAGCTGCGTTTTGGATTTAGAAGCAGATATTTCCCTGTGCTTACTGCTGTTTCTTCCATATGCCGGTAATGGGCTGAAAACGCCTGTTTTGGGACTCTGCACAGAAAGGGTTTGCAGACTGCTGAATCCACACACGGGTTTAACTCTGGAAGTTGAGTGCACACATTGACAACCGTTCTGTTAGATAGCTGCGTTTTGGATTTAGAAGCAGATATTTCCCTGTGCTTACTGCTGTTTCTTCCATATGCCGGTAAAGGGCTGAAAACGCCTGTTTTGGGACTCTGCACAGAAAGGGTTTGCAGACTGCTGAATCCATACACGGGTTTAACTCTGGAAGTTGAGTGCACACATTGACAACCGTTCTGTTAGATAGCTGCGTTTTGGATTTAGAAGCAGATATTTCCCTGTGCTTACTGCTGTTTCTTCCATATGCCGGTAATGGGCTGAAAACGCCTGTTTTGGGACTCTGCACAGAAAGGGTTTGCAGACTGCTGAATCCACACACGGGTTTAACTCTGGAAGTTGAGTGCACACATTGACAACCGTTCTGTTAGATAGCTGCGTTTTGGATTTAGAAGCAGATATTTCCCTGTGCTTACTGCTGTTTCTTCCATATGCCGGTAATGGGCTGAAAACGCCTGTTTTGGGACTCTGCAGAGAAAGGGTTTGCAGACTGCTGAATCCACACACGGGTTTAACTCTGGAAGTTGAGTGCACACATTGACAACCGTTCTGTTAGATAGCTGCGTTTTGGATTTAGAAGCAGATATTTCCCTGTGCTTACTGCTGTTTCTTCCATATGCCGGTAATGGGCTGAAAACGCCTGTTTTGGGACTCTGCAGAGAAAGGGTTTGCAGACTGCTGAATCCACACACGGGTTTAACTCTGGAAGTTGAGTGCACACATTGACAACCGTTCTGTTAGATAGCTGCGTTTTGGATTTAGAAGCAGATATTTCCCTCTGCTTACTGCTGTTTCTTCTATATGCCGGTAATGGGCTGAAAACGCCTGTTTTGGGACTCTGCACAGAAAGGGTTTGCAGACTGCTGAATCCACACACGGGTTTAACTCTGGAAGTTGAGTGCACACATTGACAACCGTTCTGTTAGATAGCTGCGTTTTGGATTTAGAAGCAGATATTTCCCTGTGCTTACTGCTGTTTCTTCCATATGCCGGTAATGGGCTGAAAACGCCTGTTTTGGGACTCTGCAGAGAAAGGGTTTGCAGACTGCTGAATCCACACACGGGTTTAACTCTGGAAGTTGAGTGCACACATTGACAACCGTTCTGTTAGATAGCTGCGTTTTGGATTTAGAAGCAGATATTTCCCTGTGCTTACTGCTGTTTCTTCCATATGCCGGTAATGGGCTGAAAACGCCTGTTTTGGGACTCTGCACAGAAAGGGTTTGCAGACTGCTGAATCCACACACGGGTTTAACTCTGGAAGTTGAGTGCACACATTGACAACCGTTCTGTTAGATAGCTGCGTTTTGGATTTAGAAGCAGATATTTCCCTGTGCTTACTGCTGTTTCTTCCATATGCCGGTAATGGGCTGAAAACGCCTGTTTTGGGACTCTGCAGAGAAAGTGTTTGCAGACTGCTAAATCCACACACTGGTTTAACTCTGGAAGTTGAGTGCACACATTGACAACCGTTCTGTTAGATAGCTGCGTTTTGGATTTAGAAGCAGATATTTCCCTGTGCTTACTGCTGTTTCTTCCATATGCCGGTAATGGGCTGAAAACGCCTGTTTTGGGACTCTGCAGAGAAAGTGTTTGCAGACTGCTGAATCCACACACGGGTTTAACTCTGGAAGTTGAGTGCACACATTGACAACCGTTCTGTTAGATAGCTGCGTTTTGGATTTAGAAGCAGATATTTCCCTGTGCTTACTGCTGTTTCTTCCATATGCCGGTAATGGGCTGAAAACGCCTGTTTTGGGACTCTGCAGAGAAAGTGTTTGCAGACTGCTGAATCCACACACGGGTTTAACTCTGGAAGTTGAGTGCACACATTGACAACCGTTCTGTTAGATAGCTGCGTTTTGGATTTAGAAGCAGATATTTCCCTGTGCTTACTGCTGTTTCTTCCATATGCCGGTAATGGGCTGAAAACGCCTGTTTTGGGACTCTGCACAGAAAGGGTTTGCAGACTGCTGAATCCACACACGGGTTTAACTCTGGAAGTTGAGTGCACACATTGACAACCGTTCTGTTAGATAGCTGCGTTTTGGATTTAGAAGCAGATATTTCCCTGTGCTTACTGCTGTTTCTTCCATATGCCGGTAAAGGGCTGAAAACGCCTGTTTTGGGACTCTGCACAGAAAGGGTTTGCAGACTGCTGAATCCATACACGGGTTTAACTCTGGAAGTTGAGTGCACACATTGACAACCGTTCTGTTAGATAGCTGCGTTTTGGATTTAGAAGCAGATATTTCCCTGTGCTTACTGCTGTTTCTTCCATATGCCGGTAATGGGCTGAAAACGCCTGTTTTGGGACTCTGCACAGAAAGGGTTTGCAGACTGCTGAATCCACACACGGGTTTAACTCTGGAAGTTGAGTGCACACATTGACAACCGTTCTGTTAGATAGCTGCGTTTTGGATTTAGAAGCAGATATTTCCCTGTGCTTACTGCTGTTTCTTCCATATGCCGGTAATGGGCTGAAAACGCCTGTTTTGGGACTCTGCAGAGAAAGGGTTTGCAGACTGCTGAATCCACACACGGGTTTAACTCTGGAAGTTGAGTGCACACATTGACAACCGTTCTGTTAGATAGCTGCGTTTTGGATTTAGAAGCAGATATTTCCCTGTGCTTACTGCTGTTTCTTCCATATGCCGGTAATGGGCTGAAAACGCCTGTTTTGGGACTCTGCAGAGAAAGGGTTTGCAGACTGCTGAATCCACACACGGGTTTAACTCTGGAAGTTGAGTGCACACATTGACAACCGTTCTGTTAGATAGCTGCGTTTTGGATTTAGAAGCAGATATTTCCCTCTGCTTACTGCTGTTTCTTCTATATGCCGGTAATGGGCTGAAAACGCCTGTTTTGGGACTCTGCACAGAAAGGGTTTGCAGACTGCTGAATCCACACACGGGTTTAACTCTGGAAGTTGAGTGCACACATTGACAACCGTTCTGTTAGATAGCTGCGTTTTGGATTTAGAAGCAGATATTTCCCTGTGCTTACTGCTGTTTCTTCCATATGCCGGTAATGGGCTGAAAACGCCTGTTTTGGGACTCTGCAGAGAAAGGGTTTGCAGACTGCTGAATCCACACACGGGTTTAACTCTGGAAGTTGAGTGCACACATTGACAACCGTTCTGTTAGATAGCTGCGTTTTGGATTTAGAAGCAGATATTTCCCTGTGCTTACTGCTGTTTCTTCCATATGCCGGTAATGGGCTGAAAACGCCTGTTTTGGGACTCTGCACAGAAAGGGTTTGCAGACTGCTGAATCCACACACGGGTTTAACTCTGGAAGTTGAGTGCACACATTGACAACCGTTCTGTTAGATAGCTGCGTTTTGGATTTAGAAGCAGATATTTCCCTGTGCTTACTGCTGTTTCTTCCATATGCCGGTAATGGGCTGAAAACGCCTGTTTTGGGACTCTGCAGAGAAAGGGTTTGCAGACTGCTGAATCCACACACGGGTTTATCTCTGGAAGTTGAGTGCACACATTGACAACCGTTCTGTTAGATAGCTGCGTTTTGGATTTAGAAGCAGATATTTCCCTGTGCTTACTGCTGTTTCTTCTATATGCCGGTAATGGGCTGAAAACGCCTGTTTTGGGACTCTGCACAGAAAGGGTTTGCAGACTGCTGAATCCACACACGGGTTTAACTCTGGAAGTTGAGTGCACACATTGACAACCGTTCTGTTAGATAGCTGCGTTTTGGATTTAGAAGCAGATATTTCCCTGTGCTTACTGCTGTTTCTTCCATATGCCGGTAATGGGCTGAAAACGCCTGTTTTGGGACTCTGCACAGAAAGGGTTTGCAGACTGCTGAATCCACACACGGGTTTAACTCTGGAAGTTGAGTGCACACATTGACAACCGTTCTGTTAGATAGCTGCGTTTTGGATTTAGAAGCAGATATTTCCCTGTGCTTACTGCTGTTTCTTCCCTATGCCGGTAATGGGCTGAAAACGCCTGTTTTGGGACTCTGCAGAGAAAGTGTTTGCAGACTGCTGAATCCACACACGGGTTTAACTCTGGAAGTGGAGCGCACACATTGACAACCGTTCTGTTAGATAGCTGCGTTTTGGATTTAGAAGCAGATATTTCCCTGTGCTTACTGCTGTTTCTTCCATATGCCGGTAATGGGCTGAAAACGCCTGTTTTGGGACTCTGCAGAGAAAGGGTTTGCAGACTGCTGAATCCACACACGGGTTTAACTCTGCAAGTTGAGTGCACACATTGACAACCGTTCTGTTAGATAGCTGCGTTTTGGATTTAGAAGCAGATATTTCCCTGTGCTTACTGCTGTTTCTTCCATATGCCGGTAATGGGCTGAAAACGCCTGTTTTGGGACTCTGCACAGAAAGGGTTTGCAGACTGCTGAATCCACACACGGGTTTAACTCTGGAAGTTGAGTGCACACATTGACAACCGTTCTGTTAGATAGCTGCGTTTTGGATTTAGAAGCAGATATTTCCCTGTGCTTACTGCTGTTTCTTCCATATGCCGGTAATGGGCTGAAAACGCCTGTTTTGGGACTCTGCAGAGAAAGGGTTTGCAGACTGCTGAATCCACACACGGGTTTATCTCTGGAAGTTGAGTGCACACATTGACAACCGTTCTGTTAGATAGCTGCGTTTTGGATTTAGAAGCAGATATTTCCCTGTGCTTACTGCTGTTTCTTCTATATGCCGGTAATGGGCTGAAAACGCCTGTTTTGGGACTCTGCACAGAAAGGGTTTGCAGACTGCTGAATCCACACACGGGTTTAACTCTGGAAGTTGAGTGCACACATTGACAACCGTTCTGTTAGATAGCTGCGTTTTGGATTTAGAAGCAGATATTTCCCTGTGCTTACTGCTGTTTCTTCCATATGCCGGTAATGGGCTGAAAACGCCTGTTTTGGGACTCTGCAGAGAAAGGGTTTGCAGACTGCTGAATCCACACACGGGTTTAACTCTGGAAGTTGAGTGCACACATTGACAACCGTTCTGTTAGATAGCTGCGTTTTGGATTTAGAAGCAGATATTTCCCTGTGCTTACTGCTGTTTCTTCCATATGCCGGTAATGGGCTGAAAACGCCTGTTTTGGGACTCTGCACAGAAAGGGTTTGCAGACTGCTGAATCCACACACGGGTTTAACTCTGGAAGTTGAGTGCACACATTGACAACCGTTCTGTTAGATAGCTGCGTTTTGGATTTAGAAGCAGATATTTCCCTGTGCTTACTGCTGTTTCTTCCATATGCCGGTAATGGGCTGAAAACGCCTGTTTTGGGACTCTGCAGAGAAAGGGTTTGCAGACTGCTGAATCCACACACGGGTTTATCTCTGGAAGTTGAGTGCACACATTGACAACCGTTCTGTTAGATAGCTGCGTTTTGGATTTAGAAGCAGATATTTCCCTGTGCTTACTGCTGTTTCTTCTATATGCCGGTAATGGGCTGAAAACGCCTGTTTTGGGACTCTGCACAGAAAGGGTTTGCAGACTGCTGAATCCACACACGGGTTTAACTCTGGAAGTTGAGTGCACACATTGACAACCGTTCTGTTAGATAGCTGCGTTTTGGATTTAGAAGCAGATATTTCCCTGTGCTTACTGCTGTTTCTTCCATATGCCGGTAATGGGCTGAAAACGCCTGTTTTGGGACTCTGCACAGAAAGGGTTTGCAGACTGCTGAATCCACACACGGGTTTAACTCTGGAAGTTGAGTGCACACATTGACAACCGTTCTGTTAGATAGCTGCGTTTTGGATTTAGAAGCAGATATTTCCCTGTGCTTACTGCTGTTTCTTCCCTATGCCGGTAATGGGCTGAAAACGCCTGTTTTGGGACTCTGCAGAGAAAGTGTTTGCAGACTGCTGAATCCACACACGGGTTTAACTCTGGAAGTGGAGCGCACACATTGACAACCGTTCTGTTAGATAGCTGCGTTTTGGATTTAGAAGCAGATATTTCCCTGTGCTTACTGCTGTTTCTTCCATATGCCGGTAATGGGCTGAAAACGCCTGTTTTGGGACTCTGCAGAGAAAGGGTTTGCAGACTGCTGAATCCACACACGGGTTTAACTCTGCAAGTTGAGTGCACACATTGACAACCGTTCTGTTAGATAGCTGCGTTTTGGATTTAGAAGCAGATATTTCCCTGTGCTTACTGCTGTTTCTTCCATATGCCGGTAATGGGCTGAAAACGCCTGTTTTGGGACTCTGCACAGAAAGGGTTTGCAGACTGCTGAATCCACACACGGGTTTAACTCTGGAAGTTGAGTGCACACATTGACAACCGTTCTGTTAGATAGCTGCGTTTTGGATTTAGAAGCAGATATTTCCCTGTGCTTACTGCTGTTTCTTCCATATGCCGGTAATGGGCTGAAAACGCCTGTTTTGGGACTCTGCAGAGAAAGGGTTTGCAGACTGCTGAATCCACACACGGGTTTAACTCTGGAAGTTGAGTGCACACATTGACAACCGTTCTGTTAGATAGCTGCGTTTTGGATTTAGAAGCAGATATTTCCCTGTGCTTACTGCTGTTTCTTCCATATGCCGGTAATGGGCTGAAAACGTCTGTTTTGGGACTCTGCACAGAAAGGGTTTGCAGACTGCTGAATCCACACACGAATTTAACTCTGGAAGTGGAGTGCACACATTGACAACCGTTCTGTTAGATAGCTGCGTTTTGGATTTAGAAGCAGATATTTCCCTGTGCTTACTGCTGTTTCTTCCATATGCCGGTAATGGGCTGAAAACGCCTGTTTTGGGACTCTGCAGAGAAAGTGTTTGCAGACTGCTGAATCCACACACGGTTTTAACCCTGGAAGTTGAGTGCACACATTGACAACCGTTCTGTTATATAGCTGCGTTTTGGATTTAGAAGCAGATATTTCCCTGGGCTTACTGCTGTTTCTTCCATATGCTGGTAAAGGGCTGAAAACGCCTGTTTTGGGACTCTGCAGAGAAAGTGTTTGCAGACTGCTGAATCCACACACGGGTTTAACTCTGGAAGTTGAGTGCACACATTGACAACCGTTCTGTTAGATAGCTGCGTTTTGGATTTAGAAGCAGATATTTCCCTGTGCTTACTGCTGTTTCTTCCATATGCCGGTAATGGGCTGAAAACGCCTGTTTTGGGACTCTGCACAGAAAGGGTTTGCAGACTGCTGAATCCACACACGGGTTTAACTCTGGAAGTTGAGTGCACACATTGACAACCGTTCTGTTAGATAGCTGCGTATTGGATTTAGAAGCAGATATTTCCCTGTGCTTACTGCTCTTTCTTCCATATGCCGGTAATGGGCTGAAAACGCCTGTTTTGGGACTCTGCAGAGAAAGTGTTTGCAGACTGCTGAATCGACACACGGGTTTAACTCTGGAAGTTGAGTGCACACATTGACAACCGTTCTGTTAGATAGCTGCGTTTTGGATTTAGAAGCAGATATTTCCCTGTGCTTACTGCTATTTCTTCCATATGCCGGTAATGGGCTGAAAACGCCTGTTTTGGGACTCTGCAGAGAAAGTGTTTGCGGACTGCTGAATCCACACACGGGTTTAACTCTGGAAGTTGAGTGCACACATTGACAACCGTTCTGTTAGATAGCTGCGTTTTGGATTTAGAAGCAGATATTTCCCTGTGCTTACTGCTGTTTCTTCCATATGCCGGTAATGGGCTGAAAACGC
Organism: Aotus nancymaae; assembly: GCF_030222135.1. Lineage (NCBI taxonomy): Eukaryota > Metazoa > Chordata > Mammalia > Primates > Aotidae > Aotus > Aotus nancymaae. The sequence goes on along the minus strand of NW_026988829.1, from coordinate 67,349 downwards.
CTGTTTTGGGACTCTGCAGAGAATGTGTTTGCAGACTGCTGAATCCACACACTGGTTTAACTCTGGAAGTTGAGTGCACACATTGACAACCGTTCTGTTAGATAGCTGCGTTTTGGATTTAGAAGCAGATATTTCCCTGTGCTTACTGCTGTTTCTTCCATATGCCGGTAATGGGCTGAAAACGCCTGTTTTGGGACTCTGCAGAGAAAGGGTTTGCAGACTGCTGAATCCACACACGGGTTTAACTCTGGAAGTTGAGTGCACACATTGACAACCGTTCTGTTAGATAGCTGCGTTTTGGATTTAGAAGCAGATATTTCCCTGTGCTTACTGCTGTTTCTTCCATATGCCGGTAATGGGCTGAAAACGCCTGTTTTGGGACTCTGCAGAGAAAGGGTTTGCAGACTGCTGAATCCACACACGGGTTTAACTCTGGAAGTTGAGTGCACACATTGACAACCGTTCTGTTAGATAGCTGCGTTTTGGATTTAGAAGCAGATATTTCCCTGTGCTTACTGCTGTTTCTTCCATATGCCGGTAATGGGCTGAAAACGCCTGTTTTGGGACTCTGCAGAGAAAGGGTTTGCAGACTGCTGAATCCACACACGGGTTTAACTCTGGAAGTTGAGTGCACACATTGACAACCGTTCTGTTAGATAGCTGCGTTTTGGATTTAGAAGCAGATATTTCCCTGTGCTTACTGCTGTTTCTTCCATATGCCGGTAATGGGCTGAAAACACCTGTTTTGGGACTCTGCACAGAAAGGGTTTGCAGACTGCTGAATCCACACACGGGTTTAACTCTGGAAGTTGAGTGCACACATTGACAACCGTTCTGTTAGATAGCTGCGTTTTGGATTTAGAAGCAGATATTTCCCTGTGCTTACTGCTGTTTCTTCCATATGCCGGTAATGGGCTGAAAACGCCTGTTTTGGGACTCTGCAGAGAAAGTGTTTGCAGACTGCTGAATCGACACACGGGTTTAACTCTGGAAGTTGAGTGCACACATTGACAACCGTTCTGTTAGATAGCTGCGTTTTGGATTTAGAAGCAGATATTTCCCTGTGCTTACTGCTATTTCTTCCATATGCCGGTAATGGGCTGAAAACGCCTGTTTTGGGACTCTGCAGAGAAAGTGTTTGCGGACTGCTGAATCCACACACGGGTTTAACTCTGGAAGTTGAGTGCACACATTGACAACCGTTCTGTTAGATAGCTGCGTTTTGGATTTAGAAGCAGATATTTCCCTGTGCTTACTGCTGTTTCTTCCATATGCCGGTAATTGGCTGAAAACGCCTGTTTTGGGACTCTGCAGAGAATGTGTTTGCAGACTGCTGAATCCACACACTGGTTTAACTCTGGAAGTTGAGTGCACACATTGACAACCGTTCTGTTAGATAGCTGCGTTTTGGATTTAGAAGCAGATATTTCCCTGTGCTTACTGCTGTTTCTTCCATATGCCGGTAATGGGCTGAAAACGCCTGTTTTGGGACTCTGCAGAGAAAGTGTTTGCAGACTGCTGAATCCACACACGGGTTTAACTCTGGAAGTTGAGTGCACACATTGACAACCGTTCTGTTAGATAGCTGCGTTTTGGATTTAGAAGCAGATATTTCCCTGTGCTTACTGCTGTTTCTTCCATATGCCGGTAATGGGCTGAAAACGCCTGTTTTGGGACTCTGCAGAGAAAGTGTTTGCAGACTGCTGAATCCACACACGGGTTTAACTCTGGAAGTTGAGTGCACACATTGACAACCGTTCTGTTAGATAGCTGCGTTTTGGATTTAGAAGCAGATATTTCCCTGTGCTTACTGCTGTTTCTTCCATATGCGGTAATGGGCTGAAAACGCCTGTTTTGGGACTCTGCACAGAAAGGGTTTGCAGACTGCTGAATCCACACACGGGTTTAACTCTGGAAGTTGAGTGCACACATTGACAACCGTTCTGTTAGATAGCTGCGTTTTGGATTTAGAAGCAGATATTTCCCTGTGCTTACTGCTGTTTCTTCCATATGCCGGTAATGGGCTGAAAACGCCTGTTTTGGGACTCTGCACAGAAAGGGTTTGCAGACTGCTGAATCCACACACGGGTTTAACTCTGGAAGTTGAGTGCACACATTGACAACCGTTCTGTTAGATAGCTGCGTTTTGGATTTAGAAGCAGATATTTCCCTGTGCTTACTGCTGTTTCTTCCATATGCCGGTAATGGGCTGAAAACGCCTGTTTTGGGACTCTGCAGAGAAAGGGTTTGCAGACTGCTGAATCCACACACGGGTTTAACTCTGGAAGTTGAGTGCACACATTGACAACCGTTCTGTTAGATAGCTGCGTTTTGGATTTAGAAGCAGATATTTCCCTGTGCTTACTGCTGTTTCTTCCATATGCCGGTAATGGGCTGAAAACGCCTGTTTTGGGACTCTGCAGAGAAAGTGTTTGCAGACTGCTGAATCCACACACGGGTTTAACTCTGGAAGTTGAGTGCACACATTGACAACCGTTCTGTTCGATAGCTGCGTTTTGGATTTAGAAGCAGATATTTCCCTGTGCTTACTGCTGTTTCTTCCATATGCCGGTAATGGGCTGAAAACGCCTGTTTTGGGACTCTGCAGAGAAAGGGTTTGCAGACTGCTGAATCCACACACGGGTTTAACTCTGGAAGTTGAGTGCACACATTGACAACCGTTCTGTTAGGTAGCTGCGTTTTGGATTTAGAAGCAGATATTTCCCTGTGCTTACTGCTGTTTCTTCCATATGCCGGTAATGGGCTGAAAACGCCTGTTTTGGGACTCTGCACAGAAAGGGTTTGCAGACTGCTGAATCCACACACGGGTTTAACTCTGGAAGTTGAGTGCACACATTGACAACCGTTCTGTTAGATAGCTGCGTTTTGGATTTAGAAGCAGATATTTCCCTGTGCTTACTGCTGTTTCTTCCATATGCCGGTAATGGGCTGAAAACACCTGTTTTGGGACTCTGCACAGAAAGGGTTTGCAGACTGCTGAATCCACACACGGGTTTAACTCTGGAAGTTGAGTGCACACATTGACAACCGTTCTGTTAGATAGCTGCGTTTTGGATTTAGAAGCAGATATTTCCCTGTGCTTACTGCTGTTTCTTCCATATGCCGGTAATGGGCTGAAAACGCCTGTTTTGGGGACTCTGCAGAGAAAGTGTTTGCAGACTGCTGAATCCATACACGGGTTTAACTCTGGAAGTTGAGTGCACACATTGACAACCGTTCTGTTAGATAGCTGCGTTTTGGATTTAGAAGCAGATATTTCCCTGGGCTTACTGCTGTTTCTTCCATATGCTGGTAAAGGGCTGAAAACGCCTGTTTTGGGACTCTGCAGAGAAAGTGTTTGCAGACTGCTGAATCCACACACGGGTTTAACTCTGGAAGTTGAGTGCACACATTGACAACCGTTCTGTTAGATAGCTGCGTTTTGGATTTAGAAGCAGATATTTCCCTGTGCTTACTGCTGTTTCTTCCATATGCCGGTAATGGGCTGAAAACGCCTGTTTTGGGACTCTGCACAGAAAGGGTTTGCAGACTGCTGAATCCACACACGGGTTTAACTCTGGAAGTTGAGTGCACACATTGACAACCGTTCTGTTAGATAGCTGCGTATTGGATTTAGAAGCAGATATTTCCCTGTGCTTACTGCTGTTTCTTCCATATGCCGGGTAATGGGCTGAAAACGCCTGTTTTGGGACTCTGCAGAGAAAGTGATTGCAGACTGCTGAATCGACACACGGGTTTAACTCTGGAAGTTGAGTGCACACATTGACAACCGTTCTGTTAGATAGCTGCGTTTTGGATTTAGAAGCAGATATTTCCCTGTGCTTACTGCTATTTCTTCCATATGCCGGTAATGGGCTGAAAACGCCTGTTTTGGGACTCTGCAGAGAAAGTGTTTGCGGACTGCTGAATCCACACACGGGTTTAACTCTGGAAGTTGAGTGCACACATTGACAACCGTTCTGTTAGATAGCTGCGTTTTGGATTTAGAAGCAGATATTTCCCTGTGCTTACTGCTGTTTCTTCCATATGCCGGTAATGGGCTGAAAACGCCTGTTTTGGGACTCTGCAGAGAATGTGTTTGCAGACTGCTGAATCCACACACTGGTTTAACTCTGGAAGTTGAGTGCACACATTGACAACCGTTCTGTTAGATAGCTGCGTTTTGGATTTAGAAGCAGATATTTCCCTGTGCTTACTGCTGTTTCTTCCATATGCCGGTAATGGGCTGAAAACGCCTGTTTTGGGACTCTGCAGAGAAAGTGTTTGCAGACTGCTGAATCCACACACGGGTTTAACTCTGGAAGTTGAGTGCACACATTGACAACCGTTCTGTTAGATAGCTGCGTTTTGGATTTAGAAGCAGATATTTCCCTGTGCTTACTGCTGTTTCTTCCATATGCCGGTAATGGGCTGAAAACGCCTGTTTTGGGACTCTGCAGAGAAAGTGTTTGCAGACTGCTGAATCCACACACGGGTTTAACTCTGGAAGTTGAGTGCACACATTGACAACCGTTCTGTTAGATAGCTGCGTTTTGGATTTAGAAGCAGATATTTCCCTGTGCTTACTGCTGTTTCTTCCATATGCCGGTAATGGGCTGAAAACGCCTGTTTTGGGACTCTGCACAGAAAGGGTTTGCAGACTGCTGAATCCACACACGGGTTTAACTCTGGAAGTTGAGTGCACACATTGACAACCGTTCTGTTAGATAGCTGCGTTTTGGATTTAGAAGCAGATATTTCCCTGTGCTTACTGCTGTTTCTTCCATATGCCGGTAAAGGGCTGAAAACGCCTGTTTTGGGACTCTGCACAGAAAGGGTTTGCAGACTGCTGAATCCATACACGGGTTTAACTCTGGAAGTTGAGTGCACACATTGACAACCGTTCTGTTAGATAGCTGCGCTTTGGATTTAGAAGCAGATATTTCCCTGTGCTTACTGCTGTTTCTTCCATATGCCGGTAATGGGCTGAAAACGCCTGTTTTGGGACTCTGCACAGAAAGGGTTTGCAGACTGCTGAATCCACACACGGGTTTAACTCTGGAAGTTGAGTGCACACATTGACAACCGTTCTGTTAGATAGCTGCGTTTTGGATTTAGAAGCAGATATTTCCCTGTGCTTACTGCTGTTTCTTCCATATGCCGGTAATGGGCTGAAAACGCCTGTTTTGGGACTCTGCAGAGAAAGTGTTTGCAGACTGCTGAATCCACACACGGGTTTAACTCTGGAAGTTGAGTGCACACATTGACAACCGTTCTGTTAGATAGCTGCGTTTTGGATTTAGAAGCAGATATTTCCCTGTGCTTACTGCTGTTTCTTCCATATGCCGGTAATGGGCTGAAAACGCCTGTTTTGGGACTCTGCAGAGAAAGGGTTTGCAGACTGCTGAATCCACACACGGGTTTAACTCTGGAAGTTGAGTGCACACATTGACAACCGTTCTGTTAGATAGCTGCGTTTTGGATTTAGAAGCAGATATTTCCCTGTGCTTACTGCTGTTTCTTCTATATGCCGGTAATGGGCTGAAAACGCCTGTTTTGGGACTCTGCACAGAAAGGGTTTGCAGACTGCTGAATGCACACACGGGTTTAACTCTGGAAGTTGAGTGCACACATTGACAACCGTTCTGTTAGATAGCTGCGTTTTGGATTTAGAAGCAGATATTTCCCTGTGCTTACTGCTGTTTCTTCCATATGCCGGTAATGGGCTGAAAACGCCTGTTTTGGGACTCTGCAGAGAAAGGGTTTGCAGACTGCTGAATCCACACACGGGTTTAACTCTGGAAGTTGAGTGCACACATTGACAACCGTTCTGTTAGATAGCTGCGTTTTGGATTTAGAAGCAGATATTTCCCTGTGCTTACTGCTGTTTCTTCCATATGCCGGTAATGGGCTGAAAACGCCTGTTTTGGGACTCTGCACAGAAAGGGTTTGCAGACTGCTGAATCCACACACGGGTTTAACTCTGGAAGTTGAGTGCACACATTGACAACCGTTCTGTTAGATAGCTGCGTTTTGGATTTAGAAGCAGATATTTCCCTGTGCTTACTGCTGTTTCTTCCATATGCCGGTAATGGGCTGAAAACGCCTGTTTTGGGACTCTGCAGAGAAAGGGTTTGCAGACTGCTGAATCCACACACGGGTTTATCTCTGGAAGTTGAGTGCACACATTGACAACCGTTCTGTTAGATAGCTGCGTTTTGGATTTAGAAGCAGATATTTCCCTGTGCTTACTGCTGTTTCTTCTATATGCCGGTAATGGGCTGAAAACGCCTGTTTTGGGACTCTGCACAGAAAGGGTTTGCAGACTGCTGAATCCACACACGGGTTTAACTCTGGAAGTTGAGTGCACACATTGACAACCGTTCTGTTAGATAGCTGCGTTTTGGATTTAGAAGCAGATATTTCCCTGTGCTTACTGCTGTTTCTTCCATATGCCGGTAATGGGCTGAAAACGCCTGTTTTGGGACTCTGCACAGAAAGGGTTTGCAGACTGCTGAATCCACACACGGGTTTAACTCTGGAAGTTGAGTGCACACATTGACAACCGTTCTGTTAGATAGCTGCGTTTTGGATTTAGAAGCAGATATTTCCCTGTGCTTACTGCTGTTTCTTCCCTATGCCGGTAATGGGCTGAAAACGCCTGTTTTGGGACTCTGCAGAGAAAGTGTTTGCAGACTGCTGAATCCACACACGGGTTTAACTCTGGAAGTGGAGCGCACACATTGACAACCGTTCTGTTAGATAGCTGCGTTTTGGATTTAGAAGCAGATATTTCCCTGTGCTTACTGCTGTTTCTTCCATATGCCGGTAATGGGCTGAAAACGCCTGTTTTGGGACTCTGCAGAGAAAGGGTTTGCAGACTGCTGAATCCACACACGGGTTTAACTCTGCAAGTTGAGTGCACACATTGATAACCGTTCTGTTAGATAGCTGCGTTTTGGATTTAGAAGCAGATATTTCCCTGTGCTTACTGCTGTTTCTTCCATATGCCGGTAATGGGCTGAAAACGCCTGTTTTGGGACTCTGCACAGAAAGGGTTTGCAGACTGCTGAATCCACACACGGGTTTAACTCTGGAAGTTGAGTGCACACATTGACAACCGTTCTGTTAGATAGCTGCGTTTTGGATTTAGAAGCAGATATTTCCCTGTGCTTACTGCTGTTTCTTCCATATGCCGGTAATGGGCTGAAAACGCCTGTTTTGGGACTCTGCAGAGAAAGGGTTTGCAGACTGCTGAATCCACACACGGGTTTAACTCTGGAAGTTGAGTGCACACATTGACAACCGTTCTGTTAGATAGCTGCGTTTTGGATTTAGAAGCAGATATTTCCCTGTGCTTACTGCTGTTTCTTCCATATGCCGGTAATGGGCTGAAAACGTCTGTTTTGGGACTCTGCACAGAAAGGGTTTGCAGACTGCTGAATCCACACACGAATTTAACTCTGGAAGTGGAGTGCACACATTGACAACCGTTCTGTTAGATAGCTGCGTTTTGGATTTAGAAGCAGATATTTCCCTGTGCTTACTGCTGTTTCTTCCATATGCCGGTAATGGGCTGAAAACGCCTGTTTTGGGACTCTGCAGAGAAAGTGTTTGCAGACTGCTGAATCCACACACGGTTTTAACTCTGGAAGTTGAGTGCACACATTGACAACCGTTCTGTTATATAGCTGCATTTTGGATTTAGAAGCAGATATTTCCCTGGGCTTACTGCTGTTTCTTCCATATGCTGGTAAAGGGCTGAAAACGCCTGTTTTGGGACTCTGCAGAGAAAGTGTTTGCAGACTGCTGAATCCACACACGGGTTTAACTCTGGAAGTTGAGTGCACACATTGACAACCGTTCTGTTAGATAGCTGCGTTTTGGATTTAGAAGCAGATATTTCCCTGTGCTTACTGCTGTTTCTTCCATATGCCGGTAATGGGCTGAAAACGCCTGTTTTGGGACTCTGCACAGAAAGGGTTTGCAGACTGCTGAATCCACACACGGGTTTAACTCTGGAAGTTGAGTGCACACATTGACAACCGTTCTGTTAGATAGCTGCGTATTGGATTTAGAAGCAGATATTTCCCTGTGCTTACTGCTCTTTCTTCCATATGCCGGTAATGGGCTGAAAACGCCCTGTTTTGGGACTCTGCAGAGAAAGTGTTTGCAGACTGCTGAATCGACACACGGGTTTAACTCTGGAAGTTGAGTGCACACATTGACAACCGTTCTGTTAGATAGCTGCGTTTTGGATTTAGAAGCAGATATTTCCCTGTGCTTACTGCTATTTCTTCCATATGCCGGTAATGGGCTGAAAACGCCTGTTTTGGGACTCTGCAGAGAAAGTGTTTGCGGACTGCTGAATCCACACACGGGTTTAACTCTGGAAGTTGAGTGCACACATTGACAACCGTTCTGTTAGATAGCTGCGTTTTGGATTTAGAAGCAGATATTTCCCTGTGCTTACTGCTGTTTCTTCCATATGCCGGTAATGGGCTGAAAACGCCTGTTTTGGGACTCTGCAGAGAATGTGTTTGCAGACTGCTGAATCCACACACTGGTTTAACTCTGGAAGTTGAGTGCACACATTGACAACCGTTCTGTTAGATAGCTGCGTTTTGGATTTAGAAGCAGATATTTCCCTGTGCTTACTGCTGTTTCTTCCATATGCCGGTAATGGGCTGAAAACGCCTGTTTTGGGACTCTGCAGAGAAAGTGTTTGCAGACTGCTGAATCCACACACGGGTTTAACTCTGGAAGTTGAGTGCACACATTGACAACCGTTCTGTTAGATAGCTGCGTTTTGGATTTAGAAGCAGATATTTCCCTGTGCTTACTGCTGTTTCTTCCATATGCCGGTAATGGGCTGAAAACGCCTGTTTTGGGACTCTGCAGAGAAAGGGTTTGCAGACTGCTGAATCCACACACGGGTTTAACTCTGGAAGTTGAGTGCACACATTGACAACCGTTCTGTTAGATAGCTGCGTTTTGGATTTAGAAGCAGATATTTCCCTGTGCTTACTGCTGTTTCTTCCATATGCCGGTAATGGGCTGAAAACGCCTGTTTTGGGACTCTGCAGAGAAAGGGTTTGCAGACTGCTGAATCCACACACGGGTTTAACTCTGGAAGTTGAGTGCACACATTGACAACCGTTCTGTTAGATAGCTGCGTTTTGGATTTAGAAGCAGATATTTCCCTGTGCTTACTGCTGTTTCTTCCATATGCCGGTAATGGGCTGAAAACACCTGTTTTGGGACTCTGCACAGAAAGGGTTTGCAGACTGCTGAATCCACACACGGGTTTAACTCTGGAAGTTGAGTGCACACATTGACAACCGTTCTGTTAGATAGCTGCGTTTTGATTTAGAAGCAGATATTTCCCTGTGCTTACTGCTGTTTCTTCCATATGCCGGTAATGGGCTGAAAACGCCTGTTTTGGGACTCTGCAGAGAAAGTGTTTGCAGACTGCTGAATCGACACACGGGTTTAACTCTGGAAGTTGAGTGCACACATTGACAACCGTTCTGTTAGATAGCTGCGTTTTGGATTTAGAAGCAGATATTTCCCTGTGCTTACTGCTATTTCTTCCATATGCCGGTAATGGGCTGAAAACGCCTGTTTTGGGACTCTGCAGAGAAAGTGTTTGCGGACTGCTGAATCCACACACGGGTTTAACTCTGGAAGTTGAGTGCACACATTGACAACCGTTCTGTTAGATAGCTGCGTTTTGGATTTAGAAGCAGATATTTCCCTGTGCTTACTGCTGTTTCTTCCATATGCCGGTAATGGGCTGAAAACGCCTGTTTTGGGACTCTGCAGAGAATGTGTTTGCAGACTGCTGAATCCACACACTGGTTTAACTCTGGAAGTTGAGTGCACACATTGGCAACCGTTCTGTTAGATAGCTGCGTTTTGGATTTAGAAGCAGATATTTCCCTGTGCTTACTGCTGTTTCTTCCATATGCCGGTAATGGGCTGAAAACGCCTGTTTTGGGACTCTGCAGAGAAAGTGTTTGCAGACTGCTGAATCCACACACGGGTTTAACTCTGGAAGTTGAGTGCACACATTGACAACCGTTCTGTTAGATAGCTGCGTTTTGGATTTAGAAGCAGATATTTCCCTGTGCTTACTGCTGTTTCTTCCATATGCCGGTAATGGGCTGAAAACGCCTGTTTTGGGACTCTGCACAGAAAGGGTTTGCAGACTGCTGAATCCACAGACGGGTTTAACTCTGGAAGTTGAGTGCACACATTGACAACCGTTCTGTTAGATAGCTGCGTTTTGGATTTAGAAGCAGATATTTCCCTGTGCTTACTGCTGTTTCTTCCATATGCCGGTAATGGGCTGAAAACGCCTGTTTTGGGACTCTGCACAGAAAGGGTTTGCAGACTGCTGAATCCACACACGGGTTTAACTCTGGAAGTTGAGTGCACACATTGACAACCGTTCTGTTAGATAGCTGCGTTTTGGATTTAGAAGCAGATATTTCCCTGTGCTTACTGCTGTTTCTTCCATATGCCGGTAATGGGCTGAAAACGCCTGTTTTGGGACTCTGCAGAGAAAGTGTTTGCAGACTGCTGAATCCACACACGGGTTTAACTCTGGAAGTTGAGTGCACACATTGACAACCGTTCTGTTAGATAGCTGCGTTTTGGATTTAGAAGCAGATATTTCCCTGTGCTTACTGCTGTTTCTTCCATATGCCGGTAATGGGCTGAAAACGCCTGTTTTGGGACTCTGCAGAGAAAGTGTTTGCAGACTGCTGAATCCACACACGGGTTTAACTCTGGAAGTTGAGTGCACACATTGACAACCGTTCTGTTAGATAGCTGCGTTTTGGATTTAGAAGCAGATATTTCCCTGTGCTTACTGCTGTTTCTTCCATATGCCGGTAATGGGCTGAAAACGCCTGTTTTGGGACTCTGCACAGAAAGGGTTTGCAGACTGCTGAATCCACACACGGGTTTAACTCTGGAAGTTGAGTGCACACATTGACAACCGTTCTGTTAGATAGCTGCGTTTTGGATGTAGAAGCAGATATTTCCCTCTGCTTACTGCTGTTTCTTCTATATGCCGGTAATGGGCTGAAAACGCCTGTTTTGGGACTCTGCACAGAAAGGGTTTGCAGACTGCTGAATCCACACACGGGTTTAACTCTGGAAGTTGAGTGCACACATTGACAACCGTTCTGTTAGATAGCTGCGTTTTGGATTTAGAAGCAGATATTTCCCTGTGCTTACTGCTGTTTCTTCCATATGCCGGTAATGGGCTGAAAACGCCTGTTTTGGGACTCTGCAGAGAAAGGGTTTGCAGACTGCTGAATCCACACACGGGTTTAACTCTGGAAGTTGAGTGCACACATTGACAACCGTTCTGTTAGATAGCTGCGTTTTGGATTTAGAAGCAGATATTTCCCTGTGCTTACTGCTGTTTCTTCCATATGCCGGTAATGGGCTGAAAACGCCTGTTTTGGGACTTTGCACAGAAAGGGTTTGCAGACTGCTGAATCCACACACGGGTTTAACTCTGGAAGTTGAGTGCACACATTGACAACCGTTCTGTTAGATAGCTGCGTTTTGGATTTAGAAGCAGATATTTCCCTGTGCTTACTGCTGTTTCTTCCATATGCCGGTAATGGGCTGAAAACGCCTGTTTTGGGACTTTGCAGAGAAAGTGTTTGCAGACTGCTGAATCCACACACGGGTTTAACTCTGGAAGTTGAGTGCACACATTGACAACCGTTCTGTTAGATAGCTGCGTTTTGGATTTAGAAGCAGATATTTCCCTGTGCTTACTGCTGTTTCTTCCATATGCCGGTAATGGGCTGAAAACGCCTGTTTTGGGACTCTGCAGAGAAAGTGTTTGCAGACTGCTGAATCCACACACGGTTTTAACTCTGGAAGTTGAGTGCACACATTGACAACCGTTCTGTTATATAGCTGCGTTTTGGATTTAGAAGCAGATATTTCCCTGGGCTTACTGCTGTTTCTTCCATATGCTGGTAAAGGGCTGAAAACGCCTGTTTTGGGACTCTGCAGAGAAAGTGTTTGCAGACTGCTGAATCCACACACGGGTTTAACTCTGGAAGTTGAGTGCACACATTGACAACCGTTCTGTTAGATAGCTGCGTTTTGGATTTAGAAGCAGATATTTCCCTGTGCTTACTGCTGTTTCTTCCATATGCCGGTAATGGGCTGAAAACGCCTGTTTTGGGACTCTGCACAGAAAGGGTTTGCAGACTGCTGAATCCACACACGGGTTTAACTCTGGAAGTTGAGTGCACACATTGACAACCGTTCTGTTAGATAGCTGCGTATTGGATTTAGAAGCAGATATTTCCCTGTGCTTACTGCTCTTTCTTCCATATGCCGGTAATGGGCTGAAAACGCCTGTTTTGGGACTCTGCAGAGAAAGTGTTTGCAGACTGCTGAATCGACACACGGGTTTAACTCTGGAAGTTGAGTGCACACATTGACAACCGTTCTGTTAGATAGCTGCGTTTTGGATTTAGAAGCAGATATTTCCCTGTGCTTACTGCTATTTCTTCCATATGCCGGTAATGGGCTGAAAACGCCTGTTTTGGGACTCTGCAGAGAAAGTGTTTGCGGACTGCTGAATCCACACACGGGTTTAACTCTGGAAGTTGAGTGCACACATTGACAACCGTTCTGTTAGATAGCTGCGTTTTGGATTTAGAAGCAGATATTTCCCTGTGCTTACTGCTGTTTCTTCCATATGCCGGTAATGGGCTGAAAACGCCTGTTTTGGGACTCTGCAGAGAATGTGTTTGCAGACTGCTGAATCCACACACGGGTTTAACTCTGGAAGTTGAGTGCACACATTGACAACCGTTCTGTTAGATAGCTGCGTTTTGGATTTAGAAGCAGATATTTCCCTGTGCTTACTGCTGTTTCTTCCATATGCCGGTAATGGGCTGAAAACGCCTGTTTTGGGACTCTGCACAGAAAGGGTTTGCAGACTGCTGAATCCACACACGGGTTTAACTCTGGAAGTTGAGTGCACACATTGACAACCGTTCTGTTAGATAGCTGCGTTTTGGATTTAGAAGCAGATATTTCCCTGTGCTTACTGCTGTTTCTTCCATATGCCGGTAATGGGCTGAAAACGCCTGTTTTGGGACTCTGCACAGAAAGGGTTTGCAGACTGCTGAATCCACACACGGGTTTAACTCTGGAAGTTGAGTGCACACATTGACAACCGTTCTGTTAGATAGCTGCGTTTTGGATTTAGAAGCAGATATTTCCCTGTGCTTACTGCTGTTTCTTCCATATGCCGGTAATGGGCTGAAAACGCCTGTTTTGGGACTCTGCACAGAAAGGGTTTGCAGACTGCTGAATCCACACACGGGTTTAACTCTGGAAGTTGAGTGCACACATTGACAACCGTTCTGTTAGATAGCTGCGTTTTGGATTTAGAAGCAGATATTTCCCTGTGCTTACTGCTGTTTCTTCCATATGCCGGTAATGGGCTGAAAACGCCTGTTTTGGGACTCTGCAGAGAAAGTGTTTGCAGACTGCTGAATCCACACACGGGTTTAACTCTGGAAGTTGAGTGCACACATTGACAACCGTTCTGTTAGATAGCTGCGTTTTGGATTTAGAAGCAGATATTTCCCTGTGCTTACTGCTGTTTCTTCCATATGCCGGTAATGGGCTGAAAACGCCTGTTTTGGGACTCTGCAGAGAAAGTGTTTGCAGACTGCTGAATCCACACACGGGTTTAACTCTGGAAGTTGAGTGCACACATTGACAACCGTTCTGTTAGATAGCTGCGTTTTGGATTTAGAAGCAGATATTTCCCTGTGCTTACTGCTGTTTCTTCCATATGCCGGTAATGGGCTGAAAACGCCTGTTTTGGGACTCTGCACAGAAAGGGTTTGCAGACTGCTGAATCCACACACGGGTTTAACTCTGGAAGTTGAGTGCACACATTGACAACCGTTCTGTTAGATAGCTGCGTTTTGGATGTAGAAGCAGATATTTCCCTCTGCTTACTGCTGTTTCTTCTATATGCCGGTAATGGGCTGAAAACGCCTGTTTTGGGACTCTGCACAGAAAGGGTTTGCAGACTGCTGAATCCACACACGGGTTTAACTCTGGAAGTTGAGTGCACACATTGACAACCGTTCTGTTAGATAGCTGCGTTTTGGATTTAGAAGCAGATATTTCCCTGTGCTTACTGCTGTTTCTTCCATATGCCGGTAATGGGCTGAAAACGCCTGTTTTGGGACTCTGCAGAGAAAGGGTTTGCAGACTGCTGAATCCACACACGGGTTTAACTCTGGAAGTTGAGTGCACACATTGACAACCGTTCTGTTAGATAGCTGCGTTTTGGATTTAGAAGCAGATATTTCCCTGTGCTTACTGCTGTTTCTTCCATATGCCGGTAATGGGCTGAAAACGCCTGTTTTGGGACTTTGCACAGAAAGGGTTTGCAGACTGCTGAATCCACACACGGGTTTAACTCTGGAAGTTGAGTGCACACATTGACAACCGTTCTGTTAGATAGCTGCGTTTTGGATTTAGAAGCAGATATTTCCCTGTGCTTACTGCTGTTTCTTCCATATGCCGGTAATGGGCTGAAAACGCCTGTTTTGGGACTTTGCAGAGAAAGTGTTTGCAGACTGCTGAATCCACACACGGGTTTAACTCTGGAAGTTGAGTGCACACATTGACAACCGTTCTGTTAGATAGCTGCGTTTTGGATTTAGAAGCAGATATTTCCCTGTGCTTACTGCTGTTTCTTCCATATGCCGGTAATGGGCTGAAAACGCCTGTTTTGGGACTCTGCAGAGAAAGTGTTTGCAGACTGCTGAATCCACACACGGTTTTAACTCTGGAAGTTGAGTGCACACATTGACAACCGTTCTGTTATATAGCTGCGTTTTGGATTTAGAAGCAGATATTTCCCTGGGCTTACTGCTGTTTCTTCCATATGCTGGTAAAGGGCTGAAAACGCCTGTTTTGGGACTCTGCAGAGAAAGTGTTTGCAGACTGCTGAATCCACACACGGGTTTAACTCTGGAAGTTGAGTGCACACATTGACAACCGTTCTGTTAGATAGCTGCGTTTTGGATTTAGAAGCAGATATTTCCCTGTGCTTACTGCTGTTTCTTCCATATGCCGGTAATGGGCTGAAAACGCCTGTTTTGGGACTCTGCACAGAAAGGGTTTGCAGACTGCTGAATCCACACACGGGTTTAACTCTGGAAGTTGAGTGCACACATTGACAACCGTTCTGTTAGATAGCTGCGTATTGGATTTAGAAGCAGATATTTCCCTGTGCTTACTGCTCTTTCTTCCATATGCCGGTAATGGGCTGAAAACGCCTGTTTTGGGACTCTGCAGAGAAAGTGTTTGCAGACTGCTGAATCGACACACGGGTTTAACTCTGGAAGTTGAGTGCACACATTGACAACCGTTCTGTTAGATAGCTGCGTTTTGGATTTAGAAGCAGATATTTCCCTGTGCTTACTGCTATTTCTTCCATATGCCGGTAATGGGCTGAAAACGCCTGTTTTGGGACTCTGCAGAGAAAGTGTTTGCGGACTGCTGAATCCACACACGGGTTTAACTCTGGAAGTTGAGTGCACACATTGACAACCGTTCTGTTAGATAGCTGCGTTTTGGATTTAGAAGCAGATATTTCCCTGTGCTTACTGCTGTTTCTTCCATATGCCGGTAATGGGCTGAAAACGCCTGTTTTGGGACTCTGCAGAGAATGTGTTTGCAGACTGCTGAATCCACACACGGGTTTAACTCTGGAAGTTGAGTGCACACATTGACAACCGTTCTGTTAGATAGCTGCGTTTTGGATTTAGAAGCAGATATTTCCCTGTGCTTACTGCTGTTTCTTCCATATGCCGGTAATGGGCTGAAAACGCCTGTTTTGGGACTCTGCACAGAAAGGGTTTGCAGACTGCTGAATCCACACACGGGTTTAACTCTGGAAGTTGAGTGCACACATTGACAACCGTTCTGTTAGATAGCTGCGTTTTGGATTTAGAAGCAGATATTTCCCTGGGCTTACTGCTGTTTCTTCCATATGCTGGTAAAGGGCTGAAAACGCCTGTTTTGGGACTCTGCAGAGAAAGTGTTTGCAGACTGCTGAATCCACACACGGGTTTAACTCTGGAAGTTGAGTGCACACATTGACAACCGTTCTGTTAGATAGCTGCGTTTTGGATTTAGAAGCAGATATTTCCCTGTGCTTACTGCTGTTTCTTCCATATGCCGGTAATGGGCTGAAAACGCCTGTTTTGGGACTCTGCACAGAAAGGGTTTGCAGACTGCTGAATCCACACACGGGTTTAACTCTGGAAGTTGAGTGCACACATTGACAACCGTTCTGTTAGATAGCTGCGTATTGGATTTAGAAGCAGATATTTCCCTGTGCTTACTGCTCTTTCTTCCATATGCCGGTAATGGGCTGAAAACGCCTGTTTTGGGACTCTGCAGAGAAAGTGTTTGCAGACTGCTGAATCGACACACGGGTTTAACTCTGGAAGTTGAGTGCACACATTGACAACCGTTCTGTTAGATAGCTGCGTTTTGGATTTAGAAGCAGATATTTCCCTGTGCTTACTGCTATTTCTTCCATATGCCGGTAATGGGCTGAAAACGCCTGTTTTGGGACTCTGCAGAGAAAGTGTTTGCGGACTGCTGAATCCACACACGGGTTTAACTCTGGAAGTTGAGTGCACACATTGACAACCGTTCTGTTAGATAGCTGCGTTTTGGATTTAGAAGCAGATATTTCCCTGTGCTTACTGCTGTTTCTTCCATATGCCGGTAATGGGCTGAAAACGCCTGTTTTGGGACTCTGCAGAGAATGTGTTTGCAGACTGCTGAATCCACACACGGGTTTAACTCTGGAAGTTGAGTGCACACATTGACAACCGTTCTGTTAGATAGCTGCGTTTTGGATTTAGAAGCAGATATTTCCCTGTGCTTACTGCTGTTTCTTCCATATGCCGGTAATGGGCTGAAAACGCCTGTTTTGGGACTCTGCACAGAAAGGGTTTGCAGACTGCTGAATCCACACACGGGTTTAACTCTGGAAGTTGAGTGCACACATTGACAACCGTTCTGTTAGATAGCTGCGTTTTGGATTTAGAAGCAGATATTTCCCTGTGCTTACTGCTGTTTCTTCCATATGCCGGTAATGGGCTGAAAACGCCTGTTTTGGGACTCTGCAGAGAAAGGGTTTGCAGACTGCTGAATCCACACACGGGTTTAACTCTGGAAGTTGAGTGCACACATTGACAACCGTTCTGTTAGATAGCTGCGTTTTGGATTTAGAAGCAGATATTTCCCTGTGCTTACTGCTGTTTCTTCCATATGCCGGTAATGGGCTGAAAACGCCTGTTTTGGGACTCTGCAGAGAAAGGGTTTGCAGACTGCTGAATCCACACACGGGTTTAACTCTGGAAGTTGAGTGCACACATTGACAACCGTTCTGTTAGATAGCTGCGTTTTGGATTTAGAAGCAGATATTTCCCTGTGCTTACTGCTGTTTCTTCCATATGCCGGTAATGGGCTGAAAACACCTGTTTTGGGACTCTGCACAGAAAGGGTTTGCAGACTGCTGAATCCACACACGGGTTTAACTCTGGAAGTTGAGTGCACACATTGACAACCGTTCTGTTAGATAGCTGCGTTTTGGATTTAGAAGCAGATATTTCCCTGTGCTTACAGCTGTTTCTTCCATATGCCGGTAATGGGCTGAAAACGCCTGTTTTGGGACTCTGCAGAGAAAGTGTTTGCAGACTGCTGAATCCACACACGGGTTTAACTCTGGAAGTTGAGTGCACACATTGACAACCGTTCTGTTAGATAGCTGCGTTTTGGATTTAGAAGCAGATATTTCCCTGGGCTTACTGCTGTTTCTTCCATATGCTGGTAAAGGGCTGAAAACGCCTGTTTTGGGACTCTGCAGAGAAAGTGTTTGCAGACTGCTGAATCCACACACGGGTTTAACTCTGGAAGTTGAGTGCACACATTGACAACCGTTCTGTTAGATAGCTGCGTTTTGGATTTAGAAGCAGATATTTCCCTGTGCTTACTGCTGTTTCTTCCATATGCCGGTAATGGGCTGAAAACGCCTGTTTTGGGACTCTGCACAGAAAGGGTTTGCAGACTGCTGAATCCACACACGGGTTTAACTCTGGAAGTTGAGTGCACACATTGACAACCGTTCTGTTAGATAGCTGCGTATTGGATTTAGAAGCAGATATTTCCCTGTGCTTACTGCTGTTTCTTCCATATGCCGGTAATGGGCTGAAAACGCCTGTTTTGGGACTCTGCAGAGAAAGTGTTTGCAGACTGCTGAATCCACACACGGGTTTAACTCTGGAAGTTGAGTGCACACATTGACAACCGTTCTGTTAGATAGCTGCGTTTTGGATTTAGAAGCAGATATTTCCCTGTGCTTACTGCTATTTCTTCCATATGCCGGTAATGGGCTGAAAACGCCTGTTTTGGGACTCTGCAGAGAAAGTGTTTGCGGACTGCTGAATCCACACACGGGTTTAACTCTGGAAGTTGAGTGCACACATTGACAACCGTTCTGTTAGATAGCTGCGTTTTGGATTTAGAAGCAGATATTTCCCTGTGCTTACTGCTGTTTCTTCCATATGCCGGTAATGGGCTGAAAACGCCTGTTTTGGGACTCTGCAGAGAAAGTGTTTGCAGACTGCTGAATCCACACACTGGTTTAACTCTGGAAGTTGAGTGCACACATTGACAACCGTTCTGTTAGATAGCTGCGTTTTGGATTTAGAAGCAGATATTTCCCTGTGCTTACTGCTGTTTCTTCCATATGCCGGTAATGGGCTGAAAACGCCTGTTTTGGGACTCTGCAGAGAAAGTGTTTGCAGACTGCTGAATCCACACACGGGTTTAACTCTGGAAGTTGAGTGCACACATTGACAACCGTTCTGTTAGATAGCTGCGTTTTGGATTTAGAAGCAGATATTTCCCTGTGCTTACTGCTGTTTCTTCCATATGCCGGTAATGGGCTGAAAACGCCTGTTTTGGGACTCTGCAGAGAAAGTGTTTGCAGACTGCTGAATCCACACACGGGTTTAACTCTGGAAGTTGAGTGCACACATTGACAACCGTTCTGTTAGATAGCTGCGTTTTGGATTTAGAAGCAGATATTTCCCTGTGCTTACTGCTGTTTCTTCCATATGCCGGTAATGGGCTGAAAACGCCTGTTTTGGGACTCTGCACAGAAAGGGTTTGCAGACTGCTGAATCCACACACGGGTTTAACTCTGGAAGTTGAGTGCACACATTGACAACCGTTCTGTTAGATAGCTGCGTTTTGGATTTAGAAGCAGATATTTCCCTGTGCTTACTGCTGTTTCTTCCATATGCCGGTAAAGGGCTGAAAACGCCTGTTTTGGGACTCTGCACAGAAAGGGTTTGCAGACTGCTGAATCCATACACGGGTTTAACTCTGGAAGTTGAGTGCACACATTGACAACCGTTCTGTTAGATAGCTGCGTTTTGGATTTAGAAGCAGATATTTCCCTGTGCTTACTGCTGTTTCTTCCATATGCCGGTAATGGGCTGAAAACGCCTGTTTTGGGACTCTGCACAGAAAGGGTTTGCAGACTGCTGAATCCACACACGGGTTTAACTCTGGAAGTTGAGTGCACACATTGACAACCGTTCTGTTAGATAGCTGCGTTTTGGATTTAGAAGCAGATATTTCCCTGTGCTTACTGCTGTTTCTTCCATATGCCGGTAATGGGCTGAAAACGCCTGTTTTGGGACTCTGCAGAGAAAGTGTTTGCAGACTGCTGAATCCACACACGGGTTTAACTCTGGAAGTTGAGTGCACACATTGACAACCGTTCTGTTAGATAGCTGCGTTTTGGATTTAGAAGCAGATATTTCCCTGTGCTTACTGCTGTTTCTTCCATATGCCGGTAATGGGCTGAAAACGCCTGTTTTGGGACTCTGCAGAGAAAGGGTTTGCAGACTGCTGAATCCACACACGGGTTTAACTCTGGAAGTTGAGTGCACACATTGACAACCGTTCTGTTAGATAGCTGCGTTTTGGATTTAGAAGCAGATATTTCCCTCTGCTTACTGCTGTTTCTTCTATATGCCGGTAATGGGCTGAAAACGCCTGTTTTGGGACTCTGCACAGAAAGGGTTTGCAGACTGCTGAATCCACACACGGGTTTAACTCTGGAAGTTGAGTGCACACATTGACAACCGTTCTGTTAGATAGCTGCGTTTTGGATTTAGAAGCAGATATTTCCCTGTGCTTACTGCTGTTTCTTCCATATGCCGGTAATGGGCTGAAAACGCCTGTTTTGGGACTCTGCACAGAAAGGGTTTGCAGACTGCTGAATCCACACACGGGTTTAACTCTGGAAGTTGAGTGCACACATTGACAACCGTTCTGTTAGATAGCTGCGTTTTGGATTTAGAAGCAGATATTTCCCTGTGCTTACTGCTGTTTCTTCCATATGCCGGTAATGGGCTGAAAACGCCTGTTTTGGGACTCTGCACAGAAAGGGTTTGCAGACTGCTGAATCCACACACGGGTTTAACTCTGGAAGTTGAGTGCACACATTGACAACCGTTCTGTTAGATAGCTGCGTTTTGGATTTAGAAGCAGATATTTCCCTGTGCTTACTGCTGTTTCTTCCATATGCCGGTAATGGGCTGAAAACGCCTGTTTTGGGACTCTGCAGAGAAAGGGTTTGCAGACTGCTGAATCCACACACGGGTTTATCTCTGGAAGTTGAGTGCACACATTGACAACCGTTCTGTTAGATAGCTGCGTTTTGGATTTAGAAGCAGATATTTCCCTGTGCTTACTGCTGTTTCTTCTATATGCCGGTAATGGGCTGAAAACGCCTGTTTTGGGACTCTGCACAGAAAGGGTTTGCAGACTGCTGAATCCACACACGGGTTTAACTCTGGAAGTTGAGTGCACACATTGACAACCGTTCTGTTAGATAGCTGCGTTTTGGATTTAGAAGCAGATATTTCCCTGTGCTTACTGCTGTTTCTTCCATATGCCGGTAATGGGCTGAAAACGCCTGTTTTGGGACTCTGCACAGAAAGGGTTTGCAGACTGCTGAATCCACACACGGGTTTAACTCTGGAAGTTGAGTGCACACATTGACAACCGTTCTGTTAGATAGCTGCGTTTTGGATTTAGAAGCAGATATTTCCCTGTGCTTACTGCTGTTTCTTCCCTATGCCGGTAATGGGCTGAAAACGCCTGTTTTGGGACTCTGCAGAGAAAGTGTTTGCAGACTGCTGAATCCACACACGGGTTTAACTCTGGAAGTGGAGCGCACACATTGACAACCGTTCTGTTAGATAGCTGCGTTTTGGATTTAGAAGCAGATATTTCCCTGTGCTTACTGCTGTTTCTTCCATATGCCGGTAATGGGCTGAAAACGCCTGTTTTGGGACTCTGCAGAGAAAGGGTTTGCAGACTGCTGAATCCACACACGGGTTTAACTCTGCAAGTTGAGTGCACACATTGACAACCGTTCTGTTAGATAGCTGCGTTTTGGATTTAGAAGCAGATATTTCCCTGTGCTTACTGCTGTTTCTTCCATATGCCGGTAATGGGCTGAAAACGCCTGTTTTGGGACTCTGCACAGAAAGGGTTTGCAGACTGCTGAATCCACACACGGGTTTAACTCTGGAAGTTGAGTGCACACATTGACAACCGTTCTGTTAGATAGCTGCGTTTTGGATTTAGAAGCAGATATTTCCCTGTGCTTACTGCTGTTTCTTCCATATGCCGGTAATGGGCTGAAAACGCCTGTTTTGGGACTCTGCAGAGAAAGGGTTTGCAGACTGCTGAATCCACACACGGGTTTAACTCTGGAAGTTGAGTGCACACATTGACAACCGTTCTGTTAGATAGCTGCGTTTTGGATTTAGAAGCAGATATTTCCCTGTGCTTACTGCTGTTTCTTCCATATGCCGGTAATGGGCTGAAAACGTCTGTTTTGGGACTCTGCACAGAAAGGGTTTGCAGACTGCTGAATCCACACACGAATTTAACTCTGGAAGTGGAGTGCACACATTGACAACCGTTCTGTTAGATAGCTGCGTTTTGGATTTAGAAGCAGATATTTCCCTGTGCTTACTGCTGTTTCTTCCATATGCCGGTAATGGGCTGAAAACGCCTGTTTTGGGACTCTGCAGAGAAAGTGTTTGCAGACTGCTGAATCCACACACGGTTTTAACTCTGGAAGTTGAGTGCACACATTGACAACCGTTCTGTTATATAGCTGCGTTTTGGATTTAGAAGCAGATATTTCCCTGGGCTTACTGCTGTTTCTTCCATATGCTGGTAAAGGGCTGAAAACGCCTGTTTTGGGACTCTGCAGAGAAAGTGTTTGCAGACTGCTGAATCCACACACGGGTTTAACTCTGGAAGTTGAGTGCACACATTGACAACCGTTCTGTTAGATAGCTGCGTTTTGGATTTAGAAGCAGATATTTCCCTGTGCTTACTGCTGTTTCTTCCATATGCCGGTAATGGGCTGAAAACGCCTGTTTTGGGACTCTGCACAGAAAGGGTTTGCAGACTGCTGAATCCACACACGGGTTTAACTCTGGAAGTTGAGTGCACACATTGACAACCGTTCTGTTAGATAGCTGCGTATTGGATTTAGAAGCAGATATTTCCCTGTGCTTACTGCTCTTTCTTCCATATGCCGGTAATGGGCTGAAAACGCCTGTTTTGGGACTCTGCAGAGAAAGTGTTTGCAGACTGCTGAATCGACACACGGGTTTAACTCTGGAAGTTGAGTGCACACATTGACAACCGTTCTGTTAGATAGCTGCGTTTTGGATTTAGAAGCAGATATTTCCCTGTGCTTACTGCTATTTCTTCCATATGCCGGTAATGGGCTGAAAACGCCTGTTTTGGGACTCTGCAGAGAAAGTGTTTGCGGACTACTGAATCCACACACGGGTTTAACTCTGGAAGTTGAGTGCACACATTGACAACCGTTCTGTTAGATAGCTGCGTTTTGGATTTAGAAGCAGATATTTCCCTGTGCTTACTGCTGTTTCTTCCATATGCCGGTAATGGGCTGAAAACGCCTGTTTTGGGACTCTGCAGAGAATGTGTTTGCAGACTGCTGAATCCACACACTGGTTTAACTCTGGAAGTTGAGTGCACACATTGACAACCGTTCTGTTAGATAGCTGCGTTTTGGATTTAGAAGCAGATATTTCCCTGTGCTTACTGCTGTTTCTTCCATATGCCGGTAATGGGCTGAAAACGCCTGTTTTGGGACTCTGCACAGAAAGGGTTTGCAGACTGCTGAATCCACACACGGGTTTAACTCTGGAAGTTGAGTGCACACATTGACAACCGTTCTGTTAGATAGCTGCGTTTTGGATTTAGAAGCAGATATTTCCCTGTGCTTACTGCTGTTTCTTCCATATGCCGGTAATGGGCTGAAAACGCCTGTTTTGGGACTCTGCAGAGAAAGGGTTTGCAGACTGCTGAATCCACACACGGGTTTAACTCTGGAAGTTGAGTGCACACATTGACAACCGTTCTGTTAGATAGCTGCGTTTTGGATTTAGAAGCAGATATTTCCCTGTGCTTACTGCTGTTTCTTCCATATGCCGGTAATGGGCTGAAAACGCCTGTTTTGGGACTCTGCAGAGAAAGGGTTTGCAGACTGCTGAATCCACACACGGGTTTAACTCTGGAAGTTGAGTGCACACATTGACAACCGTTCTGTTAGATAGCTGCGTTTTGGATTTAGAAGCAGATATTTCCCTGTGCTTACTGCTGTTTCTTCCATATGCCGGTAATGGGCTGAAAACACCTGTTTTGGGACTCTGCACAGAAAGGGTTTGCAGACTGCTGAATCCACACACGGGTTTAACTCTGGAAGTTGAGTGCACACATTGACAACCGTTCTGTTAGATAGCTGCGTTTTGGATTTAGAAGCAGATATTTCCCTGTGCTTACTGCTGTTTCTTCCATATGCCGGTAATGGGCTGAAAACGCCTGTTTTGGGACTCTGCAGAGAAAGTGTTTGCAGACTGCTGAATCGACACACGGGTTTAACTCTGGAAGTTGAGTGCACACATTGACAACCGTTCTGTTAGATAGCTGCGTTTTGGATTTAGAAGCAGATATTTCCCTGTGCTTACTGCTATTTCTTCCATATGCCGGTAATGGGCTGAAAACGCCTGTTTTGGGACTCTGCAGAGAAAGTGTTTGCGGACTGCTGAATCCACACACGGGTTTAACTCTGGAAGTTGAGTGCACACATTGACAACCGTTCTGTTAGATAGCTGCGTTTTGGATTTAGAAGCAGATATTTCCCTGTGCTTACTGCTGTTTCTTCCATATGCCGGTAATGGGCTGAAAACGCCTGTTTTGGGACTCTGCAGAGAATGTGTTTGCAGACTGCTGAATCCACACACTGGTTTAACTCTGGAAGTTGAGTGCACACATTGACAACCGTTCTGTTAGATAGCTGCGTTTTGGATTTAGAAGCAGATATTTCCCTGTGCTTACTGCTGTTTCTTCCATATGCCGGTAATGGGCTGAAAACGCCTGTTTTGGGACTCTGCAGAGAAAGTGTTTGCAGACTGCTGAATCCACACACGGGTTTAACTCTGGAAGTTGAGTGCACACATTGACAACCGTTCTGTTAGATAGCTGCGTTTTGGATTTAGAAGCAGATATTTCCCTGTGCTTACTGCTGTTTCTTCCATATGCCGGTAATGGGCTGAAAACGCCTGTTTTGGGACTCTGCAGAGAAAGTGTTTGCAGACTGCTGAATCCACACACGGGTTTAACTCTGGAAGTTGAGTGCACACATTGACAACCGTTCTGTTAGATAGCTGCGTTTTGGATTTAGAAGCAGATATTTCCCTGTGCTTACTGCTGTTTCTTCCATATGCCGGTAATGGGCTGAAAACGCCTGTTTTGGGACTCTGCACAGAAAGGGTTTGCAGACTGCTGAATCCACACACGGGTTTAACTCTGGAAGTTGAGTGCACACATTGACAACCGTTCTGTTAGATAGCTGCGTTTTGGATTTAGAAGCAGATATTTCCCTGTGCTTACTGCTGTTTCTTCCATATGCCGGTAATGGGCTGAAAACGCCTGTTTTGGGACTCTGCACAGAAAGGGTTTGCAGACTGCTGAATCCACACACGGGTTTAACTCTGGAAGTTGAGTGCACACATTGACAACCGTTCTGTTAGATAGCTGCGTTTTGGATTTAGAAGCAGATATTTCCCTGTGCTTACTGCTGTTTCTTCCATATGCCGGTAATGGGCTGAAAACGCCTGTTTTGGGACTCTGCAGAGAAAGTGTTTGCAGACTGCTGAATCCACACACGGGTTTAACTCTGGAAGTTGAGTGCACACATTGACAACCGTTCTGTTAGATAGCTGCGTTTTGGATTTAGAAGCAGATATTTCCCTGTGCTTACTGCTGTTTCTTCCCTATGCCGGTAATGGGCTGAAAACGCCTGTTTTGGGACTCTGCAGAGAAAGTGTTTGCAGACTGCTGAATCCACACACGGGTTTAACTCTGGAAGTTGAGTGCACACATTGACAACCGTTCTGTTCGATAGCTGCGTTTTGGATTTAGAAGCAGATATTTCCCTGTGCTTACTGCTGTTTCTTCCATATGCCGGTAATGGGCTGAAAACGCCTGTTTTGGGACTCTGCAGAGAAAGGGTTTGCAGACTGCTGAATCCACACACGGGTTTAACTCTGGAAGTTGAGTGCACACATTGACAACCGTTCTGTTAGATAGCTGCGTTTTGGATTTAGAAGCAGATATTTCCCTGTGCTTACTGCTGTTTCTTCCATATGCCGGTAATGGGCTGAAAACGCCTGTTTTGGGACTCTGCAGAGAAAGGGTTTGCAGACTGCTGAATCCACACACGGGTTTAACTCTGGAAGTTGAGTGCACACATTGACAACCGTTCTGTTAGATAGCTGCGTTTTGGATTTAGAAGCAGATATTTCCCTGTGCTTACTGCTGTTTCTTCCATATGCCGGTAATGGGCTGAAAACACCTGTTTTGGGACTCTGCACAGAAAGGGTTTGCAGACTGCTGAATCCACACACGGGTTTAACTCTGGAAGTTGAGTGCACACATTGACAACCGTTCTGTTAGATAGCTGCGTTTTGGATTTAGAAGCAGATATTTCCCTGTGCTTACTGCTGTTTCTTCCATATGCCGGTAATGGGCTGAAAACGCCTGTTTTGGGACTCTGCAGAGAAAGTGTTTGCAGACTGCTGAATCCATACACGGGTTTAACTCTGGAAGTTGAGTGCACACATTGACAACCGTTCTGTTAGATAGCTGCGTTTTGGATTTAGAAGCAGATATTTCCCTGGGCTTACTGCTGTTTCTTCCATATGCTGGTAAAGGGCTGAAAACGCCTGTTTTGGGACTCTGCAGAGAAAGTGTTTGCAGACTGCTGAATCCACACACGGGTTTAACTCTGGAAGTTGAGTGCACACATTGACAACCGTTCTGTTAGATAGCTGCGTTTTGGATTTAGAAGCAGATATTTCCCTGTGCTTACTGCTGTTTCTTCCATATGCCGGTAATGGGCTGAAAACGCCTGTTTTGGGACTCTGCACAGAAAGGGTTTGCAGACTGCTGAATCCACACACGGGTTTAACTCTGGAAGTTGAGTGCACACATTGACAACCGTTCTGTTAGATAGCTGCGTATTGGATTTAGAAGCAGATATTTCCCTGTGCTTACTGCTGTTTCTTCCATATGCCGGTAATGGGCTGAAAACGCCTGTTTTGGGACTCTGCAGAGAAAGTGATTGCAGACTGCTGAATCGACACACGGGTTTAACTCTGGAAGTTGAGTGCACACATTGACAACCGTTCTGTTTGATAGCTGCGTTTTGGATTTAGAAGCAGATATTTCCCTGTGCTTACTGCTATTTCTTCCATATGCCGGTAATGGGCTGAAAACGCCTGTTTTGGGACTCTGCAGAGAAAGTGTTTGCGGACTGCTGAATCCACACACGGGTTTAACTCTGGAAGTTGAGTGCACACATTGACAACCGTTCTGTTAGATAGCTGCGTTTTGGATTTAGAAGCAGATATTTCCCTGTGCTTACTGCTGTTTCTTCCATATGCCGGTAATGGGCTGAAAACGCCTGTTTTGGGACTCTGCAGATAATGTGTTTGCAGACTGCTGAATCCACACACTGGTTTAACTCTGGAAGTTGAGTGCACACATTGACAACCGTTCTGTTAGATAGCTGCGTTTTGGATTTAGAAGCAGATATTTCCCTGTGCTTACTGCTGTTTCTTCCATATGCCGGTAATGGGCTGAAAACGCCTGTTTTGGGACTCTGCAGAGAAAGTGTTTGCAGACTGCTGAATCCACACACGGGTTTAACTCTGGAAGTTGAGTGCACACATTGACAACCGTTCTGTTAGATAGCTGCGTTTTGGATTTAGAAGCAGATATTTCCCTGTGCTTACTGCTGTTTCTTCCATATGCCGGTAATGGGCTGAAAACGCCTGTTTTGGGACTCTGCAGAGAAAGTGTTTGCAGACTGCTGAATCCACACACGGGTTTAACTCTGGAAGTTGAGTGCACACATTGACAACCGTTCTGTTAGATAGCTGCGTTTTGGATTTAGAAGCAGATATTTCCCTGTGCTTACTGCTGTTTCTTCCATATGCCGGTAATGGGCTGAAAACGCCTGTTTTGGGACTCTGCACAGAAAGGGTTTGCAGACTGCTGAATCCACACACGGGTTTAACTCTGGAAGTTGAGTGCACACATTGACAACCGTTCTGTTAGATAGCTGCCTTTTGGATTTAGAAGCAGATATTTCCCTGTGCTTACTGCTGTTTCTTCCATATGCCGGTAAAGGGCTGAAAACGCCTGTTTTGGGACTCTGCACAGAAAGGGTTTGCAGACTGCTGAATCCATACACGGGTTTAACTCTGGAAGTTGAGTGCACACATTGACAACCGTTCTGTTAGATAGCTGCGTTTTGGATTTAGAAGCAGATATTTCCCTGTGCTTACTGCTGTTTCTTCCATATGCCGGTAATGGGCTGAAAACGCCTGTTTTGGGACTCTGCACAGAAAGGGTTTGCAGACTGCTGAATCCACACACGGGTTTAACTCTGGAAGTTGAGTGCACACATTGACAACCGTTCTGTTAGATAGCTGCGTTTTGGATTTAGAAGCAGATATTTCCCTGTGCTTACTGCTGTTTCTTCCATATGCCGGTAATGGGCTGAAAACGCCTGTTTTGGGACTCTGCAGAGAAAGTGTTTGCAGACTGCTGAATCCACACACGGGTTTAACTCTGGAAGTTGAGTGCACACATTGACAACCGTTCTGTTAGATAGCTGCGTTTTGGATTTAGAAGCAGATATTTCCCTGTGCTTACTGCTGTTTCTTCCATATGCCGGTAATGGGCTGAAAACGCCTGTTTTGGGACTCTGCAGAGAAAGGGTTTGCAGACTGCTGAATCCACACACGGGTTTAACTCTGGAAGTTGAGTGCACACATTGACAACCGTTCTGTTAGATAGCTGCGTTTTGGATTTAGAAGCAGATATTTCCCTCTGCTTACTGCTGTTTCTTCTATATGCCGGTAATGGGCTGAAAACGCCTGTTTTGGGACTCTGCACAGAAAGGGTTTGCAGACTGCTGAATCCACACACGGGTTTAACTCTGGAAGTTGAGTGCACACATTGACAACCGTTCTGTTAGATAGCTGCGTTTTGGATTTAGAAGCAGATATTTCCCTGTGCTTACTGCTGTTTCTTCCATATGCCGGTAATGGGCTGAAAACGCCTGTTTTGGGACTCTGCAGAGAAAGGGTTTGCAGACTGCTGAATCCACACACGGGTTTAACTCTGGAAGTTGAGTGCACACATTGACAACCGTTCTGTTAGATAGCTGCGTTTTGGATTTAGAAGCAGATATTTCCCTGTGCTTACTGCTGTTTCTTCCATATGCCGGTAATGGGCTGAAAACGCCTGTTTTGGGACTCTGCACAGAAAGGGTTTGCAGACTGCTGAATCCACACACGGGTTTAACTCTGGAAGTTGAGTGCACACATTGACAACCGTTCTGTTAGATAGCTGCGTTTTGGATTTAGAAGCAGATATTTCCCTGTGCTTACTGCTGTTTCTTCCATATGCCGGTAATGGGCTGAAAACGCCTGTTTTGGGACTCTGCAGAGAAAGGGTTTGCAGACTGCTGAATCCACACACGGGTTTATCTCTGGAAGTTGAGTGCACACATTGACAACCGTTCTGTTAGATAGCTGCGTTTTGGATTTAGAAGCAGATATTTCCCTGTGCTTACTGCTGTTTCTTCTATATGCCGGTAATGGGCTGAAAACGCCTGTTTTGGGACTCTGCACAGAAAGGGTTTGCAGACTGCTGAATCCACACACGGGTTTAACTCTGGAAGTTGAGTGCACACATTGACAACCGTTCTGTTAGATAGCTGCGTTTTGGATTTAGAAGCAGATATTTCCCTGTGCTTACTGCTGTTTCTTCCATATGCCGGTAATGGGCTGAAAACGCCTGTTTTGGGACTCTGCACAGAAAGGGTTTGCAGACTGCTGAATCCACACACGGGTTTAACTCTGGAAGTTGAGTGCACACATTGACAACCGTTCTGTTAGATAGCTGCGTTTTGGATTTAGAAGCAGATATTTCCCTGTGCTTACTGCTGTTTCTTCCCTATGCCGGTAATGGGCTGAAAACGCCTGTTTTGGGACTCTGCAGAGAAAGTGTTTGCAGACTGCTGAATCCACACACGGGTTTAACTCTGGAAGTGGAGCGCACACATTGACAACCGTTCTGTTAGATAGCTGCGTTTTGGATTTAGAAGCAGATATTTCCCTGTGCTTACTGCTGTTTCTTCCATATGCCGGTAATGGGCTGAAAACGCCTGTTTTGGGACTCTGCAGAGAAAGTGTTTGCGGACTGCTGAATCCACACACGGGTTTAACTCTGGAAGTTGAGTGCACACATTGATAACCGTTCTGTTAGATAGCTGCGTTTTGGATTTAGAAGCAGATATTTCCCTGTGCTTACTGCTGTTTCTTCCATATGCCGGTAATGGGCTGAAAACGCCTGTTTTGGGACTCTGCACAGAAAGGGTTTGCAGACTGCTGAATCCACACACGGGTTTAACTCTGGAAGTTGAGTGCACACATTGACAACCGTTCTGTTAGATAGCTGCGTTTTGGATTTAGAAGCAGATATTTCCCTGTGCTTACTGCTGTTTCTTCCATATGCCGGTAATGGGCTGAAAACGCCTGTTTTGGGACTCTGCAGAGAAAGGGTTTGCAGACTGCTGAATCCACACACGGGTTTAACTCTGGAAGTTGAGTGCACACATTGACAACCGTTCTGTTAGATAGCTGCGTTTTGGATTTAGAAGCAGATATTTCCCTGTGCTTACTGCTGTTTCTTCCATATGCCGGTAATGGGCTGAAAACGTCTGTTTTGGGACTCTGCACAGAAAGGGTTTGCAGACTGCTGAATCCACACACGAATTTAACTCTGGAAGTGGAGTGCACACATTGACAACCGTTCTGTTAGATAGCTGCGTTTTGGATTTAGAAGCAGATATTTCCCTGTGCTTACTGCTGTTTCTTCCATATGCCGGTAATGGGCTGAAAACGCCTGTTTTGGGACTCTGCAGAGAAAGTGTTTGCAGACTGCTGAATCCACACACGGTTTTAACTCTGGAAGTTGAGTGCACACATTGACAACCGTTCTGTTATATAGCTGCGTTTTGGATTTAGAAGCAGATATTTCCCTGGGCTTACTGCTGTTTCTTCCATATGCTGGTAAAGGGCTGAAAACGCCTGTTTTGGGACTCTGCAGAGAAAGTGTTTGCAGACTGCTGAATCCACACACGGGTTTAACTCTGGAAGTTGAGTGCACACATTGACAACCGTTCTGTTAGATAGCTGCGTTTTGGATTTAGAAGCAGATATTTCCCTGTGCTTACTGCTGTTTCTTCCATATGCCGGTAATGGGCTGAAAACGCCTGTTTTGGGACTCTGCACAGAAAGGGTTTGCAGACTGCTGAATCCACACACGGGTTTAACTCTGGAAGTTGAGTGCACACATTGACAACCGTTCTGTTAGATAGCTGCGTATTGGATTTAGAAGCAGGTATTTCCCTGTGCTTACTGCTGTTTCTTCCATATGCCGGTAATGGGCTGAAAACGCCTGTTTTGGGACTCTGCACAGAAAGGGTTTGCAGACTGCTGAATCCACACACGGGTTTAACTCTGGAAGTTGAGTGCACACATTGACAACCGTTCTGTTAGATAGCTGCGTTTTGGATTTAGAAGCAGATATTTCCCTGTGCTTACTGCTGTTTCTTCCATATGCCGGTAATGGGCTGAAAACGCCTGTTTTGGGACTCTGCAGAGAAAGTGTTTGCAGACTGCTGAATCCACACACGGGTTTAACTCTGGAAGTTGAGTGCACACATTGACAACCGTTCTGTTAGATAGCTGCGTTTTGGATTTAGAAGCAGATATTTCCCTGTGCTTACTGCTGTTTCTTCCATATGCCGGTAATGGGCTGAAAACGCCTGTTTTGGGACTCTGCAGAGAAAGTGTTTGCAGACTGCTGAATCCACACACGGGTTTAACTCTGGAAGTTGAGTGCACACATTGACAACCGTTCTGTTCGATAGCTGCGTTTTGGATTTAGAAGCAGATATTTCCCTGTGCTTACTGCTGTTTCTTCCATATGCCGGTAATGGGCTGAAAACGCCTGTTTTGGGACTCTGCAGAGAAAGGGTTTGCAGACTGCTGAATCCACACACGGGTTTAACTCTGGAAGTTGAGTGCACACATTGACAACCGTTCTGTTAGATAGCTGCGTTTTGGATTTAGAAGCAGATATTTCCCTGTGCTTACTGCTGTTTCTTCCATATGCCGGTAATGGGCTGAAAACGCCTGTTTTGGGACTCTGCAGAGAAAGGGTTTGCAGACTGCTGAATCCACACACGGGTTTAACTCTGGAAGTTGAGTGCACACATTGACAACCGTTCTGTTAGATAGCTGCGTTTTGGATTTAGAAGCAGATATTTCCCTGTGCTTACTGCTGTTTCTTCCATATGCCGGTAATGGGCTGAAAACGCCTGTTTTGGGACTCTGCAGAGAAAGGGTTTGCAGACTGCTGAATCCACACACGGGTTTAACTCTGGAAGTTGAGTGCACACATTGACAACCGTTCTGTTAGATAGCTGCGTTTTGGATTTAGAAGCAGATATTTCCCTGTGCTTACTGCTGTTTCTTCCATATGCCGGTAATGGGCTGAAAACACCTGTTTTGGGACTCTGCACAGAAAGGGTTTGCAGACTGCTGAATCCACACACGGGTTTAACTCTGGAAGTTGAGTGCACACATTGACAACCGTTCTGTTAGATAGCTGCGTTTTGGATTTAGAAGCAGATATTTCCCTGTGCTTACTGCTGTTTCTTCCATATGCCGGTAATGGGCTGAAAACGCCTGTTTTGGGACTCTGCAGAGAAAGTGTTTGCAGACTGCTGAATCGACACACGGGTTTAACTCTGGAAGTTGAGTGCACACATTGACAACCGTTCTGTTAGATAGCTGCGTTTTGGATTTAGAAGCAGATATTTCCCTGTGCTTACTGCTATTTCTTCCATATGCCGGTAATGGGCTGAAAACGCCTGTTTTGGGACTCTGCAGAGAAAGTGTTTGCGGACTGCTGAATCCACACACGGGTTTAACTCTGGAAGTTGAGTGCACACATTGACAACCGTTCTG
This sequence comes from Aotus nancymaae, assembly GCF_030222135.1. Classification (NCBI taxonomy): domain Eukaryota; kingdom Metazoa; phylum Chordata; class Mammalia; order Primates; family Aotidae; genus Aotus; species Aotus nancymaae. The sequence goes on along the minus strand of NW_026988829.1, from coordinate 34,506 downwards.
TTAGATAGCTGCGTTTTGGATTTAGAAGCAGATATTTCCCTGTGCTTACTGCTGTTTCTTCCATATGCCGGTAATGGGCTGAAAACGCCTGTTTTGGGACTCTGCAGAGAATGTGTTTGCAGACTGCTGAATCCACACACTGGTTTAACTCTGGAAGTTGAGTGCACACATTGGCAACCGTTCTGTTAGATAGCTGCGTTTTGGATTTAGAAGCAGATATTTCCCTGTGCTTACTGCTGTTTCTTCCATATGCCGGTAATGGGCTGAAAACGCCTGTTTTGGGACTCTGCAGAGAAAGTGTTTGCAGACTGCTGAATCCACACACGGGTTTAACTCTGGAAGTTGAGTGCACACATTGACAACCGTTCTGTTAGATAGCTGCGTTTTGGATTTAGAAGCAGATATTTCCCTGTGCTTACTGCTGTTTCTTCCATATGCCGGTAATGGGCTGAAAACGCCTGTTTTGGGACTCTGCACAGAAAGGGTTTGCAGACTGCTGAATCCACACACGGGTTTAACTCTGGAAGTTGAGTGCACACATTGACAACCGTTCTGTTAGATAGCTGCGTTTTGGATTTAGAAGCAGATATTTCCCTGTGCTTACTGCTGTTTCTTCCATATGCCGGTAATGGGCTGAAAACGCCTGTTTTGGGACTCTGCACAGAAAGGGTTTGCAGACTGCTGAATCCACACACGGGTTTAACTCTGGAAGTTGAGTGCACACATTGACAACCGTTCTGTTAGATAGCTGCGTTTTGGATTTAGAAGCAGATATTTCCCTGTGCTTACTGCTGTTTCTTCCATATGCCGGTAATGGGCTGAAAACGCCTGTTTTGGGACTCTGCAGAGAAAGTGTTTGCAGACTGCTGAATCCACACACGGGTTTAACTCTGGAAGTTGAGTGCACACATTGACAACCGTTCTGTTAGATAGCTGCGTTTTGGATTTAGAAGCAGATATTTCCCTGTGCTTACTGCTGTTTCTTCCATATGCCGGTAATGGGCTGAAAACGCCTGTTTTGGGACTCTGCAGAGAAAGTGTTTGCAGACTGCTGAATCCACACACGGGTTTAACTCTGGAAGTTGAGTGCACACATTGACAACCGTTCTGTTAGATAGCTGCGTTTTGGATTTAGAAGCAGATATTTCCCTGTGCTTACTGCTGTTTCTTCCATATGCCGGTAATGGGCTGAAAACGCCTGTTTTGGGACTCTGCAGAGAAAGGGTTTGCAGACTGCTGAATCCACACACGGGTTTAACTCTGGAAGTTGAGTGCACACATTGACAACCGTTCTGTTAGATAGCTGCGTTTTGGATGTAGAAGCAGATATTTCCCTCTGCTTACTGCTGTTTCTTCTATATGCCGGTAATGGGCTGAAAACGCCTGTTTTGGGACTCTGCACAGAAAGGGTTTGCAGACTGCTGAATCCACACACGGGTTTAACTCTGGAAGTTGAGTGCACACATTGACAACCGTTCTGTTAGATAGCTGCGTTTTGGATTTAGAAGCAGATATTTCCCTGTGCTTACTGCTGTTTCTTCCATATGCCGGTAATGGGCTGAAAACGCCTGTTTTGGGACTCTGCAGAGAAAGGGTTTGCAGACTGCTGAATCCACACACGGGTTTAACTCTGGAAGTTGAGTGCACACATTGACAACCGTTCTGTTAGATAGCTGCGTTTTGGATTTAGAAGCAGATATTTCCCTGTGCTTACTGCTGTTTCTTCCATATGCCGGTAATGGGCTGAAAACGCCTGTTTTGGGACTTTGCACAGAAAGGGTTTGCAGACTGCTGAATCCACACACGGGTTTAACTCTGGAAGTTGAGTGCACACATTGACAACCGTTCTGTTAGATAGCTGCGTTTTGGATTTAGAAGCAGATATTTCCCTGTGCTTACTGCTGTTTCTTCCATATGCCGGTAATGGGCTGAAAACGCCTGTTTTGGGACTTTGCAGAGAAAGTGTTTGCAGACTGCTGAATCCACACACGGGTTTAACTCTGGAAGTTGAGTGCACACATTGACAACCGTTCTGTTAGATAGCTGCGTTTTGGATTTAGAAGCAGATATTTCCCTGTGCTTACTGCTGTTTCTTCCATATGCCGGTAATGGGCTGAAAACGCCTGTTTTGGGGACTCTGCAGAGAAAGTGTTTGCAGACTGCTGAATCCACACACGGTTTTAACTCTGGAAGTTGAGTGCACACATTGACAACCGTTCTGTTATATAGCTGCGTTTTGGATTTAGAAGCAGATATTTCCCTGGGCTTACTGCTGTTTCTTCCATATGCTGGTAAAGGGCTGAAAACGCCTGTTTTGGGACTCTGCAGAGAAAGTGTTTGCAGACTGCTGAATCCACACACGGGTTTAACTCTGGAAGTTGAGTGCACACATTGACAACCGTTCTGTTAGATAGCTGCGTTTTGGATTTAGAAGCAGATATTTCCCTGTGCTTACTGCTGTTTCTTCCATATGCCGGTAATGGGCTGAAAACGCCTGTTTTGGGACTCTGCACAGAAAGGGTTTGCAGACTGCTGAATCCACACACGGGTTTAACTCTGGAAGTTGAGTGCACACATTGACAACCGTTCTGTTAGATAGCTGCGTATTGGATTTAGAAGCAGATATTTCCCTGTGCTTACTGCTCTTTCTTCCATATGCCGGTAATGGGCTGAAAACGCCTGTTTTGGGACTCTGCAGAGAAAGTGTTTGCAGACTGCTGAATCGACACACGGGTTTAACTCTGGAAGTTGAGTGCACACATTGACAACCGTTCTGTTAGATAGCTGCGTTTTGGATTTAGAAGCAGATATTTCCCTGTGCTTACTGCTATTTCTTCCATATGCCGGTAATGGGCTGAAAACGCCTGTTTTGGGACTCTGCAGAGAAAGTGTTTGCGGACTGCTGAATCGACACACGGGTTTAACTCTGGAAGTTGAGTGCACACATTGACAACCGTTCTGTTAGATAGCTGCGTTTTGGATTTAGAAGCAGATATTTCCCTGTGCTTACTGCTGTTTCTTCCATATGCCGGTAATGGGCTGAAAACGCCTGTTTTGGGACTCTGCAGAGAATGTGTTTGCAGACTGCTGAATCCACACACGGGTTTAACTCTGGAAGTTGAGTGCACACATTGACAACCGTTCTGTTAGATAGCTGCGTTTTGGATTTAGAAGCAGATATTTCCCTGTGCTTACTGCTGTTTCTTCCATATGCCGGTAATGGGCTGAAAACGCCTGTTTTGGGACTCTGCACAGAAAGGGTTTGCAGACTGCTGAATCCACACACGGGTTTAACTCTGGAAGTTGAGTGCACACATTGACAACCGTTCTGTTAGATAGCTGCGTTTTGGATTTAGAAGCAGATATTTCCCTGTGCTTACTGCTGTTTCTTCCATATGCCGGTAATGGGCTGAAAACGCCTGTTTTGGGACTCTGCAGAGAAAGGGTTTGCAGACTGCTGAATCCACACACGGGTTTAACTCTGGAAGTTGAGTGCACACATTGACAACCGTTCTGTTAGATAGCTGCGTTTTGGATTTAGAAGCAGATATTTCCCTGTGCTTACTGCTGTTTCTTCCATATGCCGGTAATGGGCTGAAAACGCCTGTTTTGGGACTCTGCAGAGAAAGGGTTTGCAGACTGCTGAATCCACACACGGGTTTAACTCTGGAAGTTGAGTGCACACATTGACAACCGTTCTGTTAGATAGCTGCGTTTTGGATTTAGAAGCAGATATTTCCCTGTGCTTACTGCTGTTTCTTCCATATGCCGGTAATGGGCTGAAAACACCTGTTTTGGGACTCTGCACAGAAAGGGTTTGCAGACTGCTGAATCCACACACGGGTTTAACTCTGGAAGTTGAGTGCACACATTGACAACCGTTCTGTTAGATAGCTGCGTTTTGGATTTAGAAGCAGATATTTCCCTGTGCTTACTGCTGTTTCTTCCATATGCCGGTAATGGGCTGAAAACGCCTGTTTTGGGACTCTGCAGAGAAAGTGTTTGCAGACTGCTGAATCCACACACGGGTTTAACTCTGGAAGTTGAGTGCACACATTGACAACCGTTCTGTTAGATAGCTGCGTTTTGGATTTAGAAGCAGATATTTCCCTGGGCTTACTGCTGTTTCTTCCATATGCTGGTAAAGGGCTGAAAACGCCTGTTTTGGGACTCTGCAGAGAAAGTGTTTGCAGACTGCTGAATCCACACACGGGTTTAACTCTGGAAGTTGAGTGCACACATTGACAACCGTTCTGTTAGATAGCTGCGTTTTGGATTTAGAAGCAGATATTTCCCTGTGCTTACTGCTGTTTCTTCCATATGCCGGTAATGGGCTGAAAACGCCTGTTTTGGGACTCTGCACAGAAAGGGTTTGCAGACTCCTGAATCCACACACGGGTTTAACTCTGGAAGTTGAGTGCACACATTGACAACCGTTCTGTTAGATAGCTGCGTATTGGATTTAGAAGCAGATATTTCCCTGTGCTTACTGCTGTTTCTTCCATATGCCGGTAATGGGCTGAAAACGCCTGTTTTGGGACTCTGCAGAGAAAGTGTTTGCAGACTGCTGAATCGACACACGGGTTTAACTCTGGAAGTTGAGTGCACACATTGACAACCGTTCTGTTAGATAGCTGCGTTTTGGATTTAGAAGCAGATATTTCCCTGTGCTTACTGCTATTTCTTCCATATGCCGGTAATGGGCTGAAAACGCCTGTTTTGGGACTCTGCAGAGAAAGTGTTTGCGGACTGCTGAATCCACACACGGGTTTAACTCTGGAAGTTGAGTGCACACATTGACAACCGTTCTGTTAGATAGCTGCGTTTTGGATTTAGAAGCAGATATTTCCCTGTGCTTACTGCTGTTTCTTCCATATGCCGGTAATGGGCTGAAAACGCCTGTTTTGGGACTCTGCAGAGAATGTGTTTGCAGACTGCTGAATCCACACACTGGTTTAACTCTGGAAGTTGAGTGCACACATTGACAACCGTTCTGTTAGATAGCTGCGTTTTGGATTTAGAAGCAGATATTTCCCTGTGCTTACTGCTGTTTCTTCCATATGCCGGTAATGGGCTGAAAACGCCTGTTTTGGGACTCTGCAGAGAAAGTGTTTGCAGACTGCTGAATCCACACACGGGTTTAACTCTGGAAGTTGAGTGCACACATTGACAACCGTTCTGTTAGATAGCTGCGTTTTGGATTTAGAAGCAGATATTTCCCTGTGCTTACTGCTGTTTCTTCCATATGCCGGTAATGGGCTGAAAACGCCTGTTTTGGGACTCTGCAGAGAAAGTGTTTGCAGACTGCTGAATCCACACACGGGTTTAACTCTGGAAGTTGAGTGCACACATTGACAACCGTTCTGTTAGATAGCTGCGTTTTGGATTTAGAAGCAGATATTTCCCTGTGCTTACTGCTGTTTCTTCCATATGCCGGTAATGGGCTGAAAACGCCTGTTTTGGGACTCTGCACAGAAAGTGTTTGCAGACTGCTGAATCCACACACGGGTTTAACTCTGGAAGTTGAGTGCACACATTGACAACCGTTCTGTTAGATAGCTGCGTTTTGGATTTAGAAGCAGATATTTCCCTGTGCTTACTGCTGTTTCTTCCATATGCCGGTAATGGGCTGAAAACGCCTGTTTTGGGACTCTGCAGAGAAAGGGTTTGCAGACTGCTGAATCCACACACGGGTTTAACTCTGGAAGTTGAGTGCACACATTGACAACCGTTCTGTTAGATAGCTGCGTTTTGGATTTAGAAGCAGATATTTCCCTGTGCTTACTGCTGTTTCTTCCATATGCCGGTAATGGGCTGAAAACGCCTGTTTTGGGACTCTGCAGAGAAAGTGTTTGCAGACTGCTGAATCCACACACGGGTTTAACTCTGGAAGTTGAGTGCACACATTGACAACCGTTCTGTTAGATAGCTGCGTTTTGGATTTAGAAGCAGATATTTCCCTGTGCTTACTGCTGTTTCTTCCATATGCCGGTAATGGGCTGAAAACGCCTGTTTTGGGACTCTGCAGAGAAAGGGTTTGCAGACTGCTGAATCCACACACGGGTTTAACTCTGGAAGTTGAGTGCACACATTGACAACCGTTCTGTTAGATAGCTGCGTTTTGGATTTAGAAGCAGATATTTCCCTCTGCTTACTGCTGTTTCTTCTATATGCCGGTAATGGGCTGAAAACGCCTGTTTTGGGACTCTGCACAGAAAGGGTTTGCAGACTGCTGAATCCACACACGGGTTTAACTCTGGAAGTTGAGTGCACACATTGACAACCGTTCTGTTAGATAGCTGCGTTTTGGATTTAGAAGCAGATATTTCCCTGTGCTTACTGCTGTTTCTTCCATATGCCGGTAATGGGCTGAAAACGCCTGTTTTGGGACTCTGCAGAGAAAGGGTTTGCAGACTGCTGAATCCACACACGGGTTTAACTCTGGAAGTTGAGTGCACACATTGACAACCGTTCTGTTAGATAGCTGCGTTTTGGATTTAGAAGCAGATATTTCCCTGTGCTTACTGCTGTTTCTTCCATATGCCGGTAATGGGCTGAAAACGCCTGTTTTGGGACTTTGCACAGAAAGGGTTTGCAGACTGCTGAATCCACACACGGGTTTAACTCTGGAAGTTGAGTGCACACATTGACAACCGTTCTGTTAGATAGCTGCGTTTTGGATTTAGAAGCAGATATTTCCCTGTGCTTACTGCTGTTTCTTCCATATGCCGGTAATGGGCTGAAAACGCCTGTTTTGGGACTTTGCAGAGAAAGTGTTTGCAGACTGCTGAATCCACACACGGGTTTAACTCTGGAAGTTGAGTGCACACATTGACAACCGTTCTGTTAGATAGCTGCGTTTTGGATTTAGAAGCAGATATTTCCCTGTGCTTACTGCTGTTTCTTCCATATGCCGGTAATGGGCTGAAAACGCCTGTTTTGGGACTCTGCAGAGAAAGTGTTTGCAGACTGCTGAATCCACACACGGGTTTAACTCTGGAAGTTGAGTGCACACATTGACAACCGTTCTGTTAGATAGCTGCGTTTTGGATTTAGAAGCAGATATTTCCCTGTGCTTACTGCTGTTTCTTCCATATGCCGGTAATGGGCTGAAAACGTCTGTTTTGGGACTCTGCACAGAAAGGGTTTGCAGACTGCTGAATCCACACACGACTTTCACTCTGGAAGTGGAGTGCACACATTGACAACCGTTCTGTTAGATAGCTGCGTTTTGGATTTAGAAGCAGATATTTCCCTGTGCTTACTGCTGTTTCTTCCATATGCCGGTAATGGGCTGAAAACGCCTGTTTTGGGACTCTGCAGAGAAAGTGTTTGCAGACTGCTGAATCCACACACGGTTTTAACTCTGGAAGTTGAGTGCACACATTGACAACCGTTCTGTTATATAGCTGCGTTTTGGATTTAGAAGCAGATATTTCCCTGGGCTTACTGCTGTTTCTTCCATATGCTGGTAAAGGGCTGAAAACGCCTGTTTTGGGACTCTGCAGAGAAAGTGTTTGCAGACTGCTGAATCCACACACGGGTTTAACTCTGGAAGTTGAGTGCACACATTGACAACCGTTCTGTTAGATAGCTGCGTTTTGGATTTAGAAGCAGATATTTCCCTGTGCTTACTGCTGTTTCTTCCATATGCCGGTAATGGGCTGAAAACGCCTGTTTTGGGACTCTGCACAGAAAGTGTTTGCAGACTGCTGAATCCACACACGGGTTTAACTCTGGAAGTTGAGTGCACACATTGACAACCGTTCTGTTAGATAGCTGCGTATTGGATTTAGAAGCAGATATTTCCCTGTGCTTACTGCTGTTTCTTCCATATGCCGGTAATGGGCTGAAAACGCCTGTTTTGGGACTCTGCAGAGAAAGTGTTTGCAGACTGCTGAATCGACACACGGGTTTAACTCTGGAAGTTGAGTGCACACATTGACAACCGTTCTGTTAGATAGCTGCGTTTTGGATTTAGAAGCAGATATTTCCCTGTGCTTACTGCTATTTCTTCCATATGCCGGTAATGGGCTGAAAACGCCTGTTTTGGGACTCTGCAGAGAAAGTGTTTGCGGACTGCTGAATCCACACACGGGTTTAACTCTGGAAGTTGAGTGCACACATTGACAACCGTTCTGTTAGATAGCTGCGTTTTGGATTTAGAAGCAGATATTTCCCTGTGCTTACTGCTGTTTCTTCCATATGCCGGTAATGGGCTGAAAACGCCTGTTTTGGGACTCTGCAGAGAATGTGTTTGCAGACTGCTGAATCCACACACTGGTTTAACTCTGGAAGTTGAGTGCACACATTGACAACCGTTCTGTTAGATAGCTGCGTTTTGGATTTAGAAGCAGATATTTCACTGTGCTTACTGCTGTTTCTTCCATATGCCGGTAATGGGCTGAAAACGCCTGTTTTGGGACTCTGCACAGAAAGGGTTTGCAGACTGCTGAATCCACACACGGGTTTAACTCTGGAAGTTGAGTGCACACATTGACAACCGTTCTGTTAGATAGCTGCGTTTTGGATTTAGAAGCAGATATTTCCCTGTGCTTACTGCTGTTTCTTCCATATGCCGGTAATGGGCTGAAAACGCCTGTTTTGGGACTCTGCAGAGAAAGGGTTTGCAGACTGCTGAATCCACACACGGGTTTAACTCTGGAAGTTGAGTGCACACATTGACAACCGTTCTGTTAGATAGCTGCGTTTTGGATTTAGAAGCAGATATTTCCCTGTGCTTACTGCTGTTTCTTCCATATGCCGGTAATGGGCTGAAAACGCCTGTTTTGGGACTCTGCAGAGAAAGGGTTTGCAGACTGCTGAATCCACACACGGGTTTAACTCTGGAAGTTGAGTGCACACATTGACAACCGTTCTGTTAGATAGCTGCGTTTTGGATTTAGAAGCAGATATTTCCCTGTGCTTACTGCTGTTTCTTCCATATGCCGGTAATGGGCTGAAAACACCTGTTTTGGGACTCTGCACAGAAAGGGTTTGCAGACTGCTGAATCCACACACTGGTTTAACTCTGGAAGTTGAGTGCACACATTGACAACCGTTCTGTTAGATAGCTGCGTTTTGGATTTAGAAGCAGATATTTCCCTGTGCTTACTGCTGTTTCTTCCATATGCCGGTAATGGGCTGAAAACGCCTGTTTTGGGACTCTGCACAGAAAGGGTTTGCAGACTGCTGAATCCACACACGGGTTTAACTCTGGAAGTTGAGTGCACACATTGACAACCGTTCTGTTAGATAGCTGCGTTTTGGATTTAGAAGCAGATATTTCCCTGGGCTTACTGCTGTTTCTTCCATATGCTGGTAAAGGGCTGAAAACGCCTGTTTTGGGACTCTGCAGAGAAAGTGTTTGCAGACTGCTGAATCCACACACGGGTTTAACTCTGGAAGTTGAGTGCACACATTGACAACCGTTCTGTTAGATAGCTGCGTTTTGGATTTAGAAGCAGATATTTCCCTGTGCTTACTGCTGTTTCTTCCATATGCCGGTAATGGGCTGAAAACGCCTGTTTTGGGACTCTGCACAGAAAGGGTTTGCAGACTGCTGAATACACACGGGTTTAACTCTGGAAGTTGAGTGCACACATTGACAACCGTTCTGTTAGATAGCTGCGTATTGGATTTAGAAGCAGATATTTCCCTGTGCTTACTGCTGTTTCTTCCATATGCCGGTAATGGGCTGAAAACGCCTGTTTTGGGACACTGCAGAGAAAGTGTTTGCAGACTGCTGAATCGACACACGGGTTTAACTCTGGAAGTTGAGTGCACACATTGACAACCGTTCTGTTAGATAGCTGCGTTTTGGATTTAGAAGCAGATATTTCCCTGTGCTTACTGCTATTTCTTCCATATGCCGGTAATGGGCTGAAAACGCCTGTTTTGGGACTCTGCAGAGAAAGTGTTTGCGGACTGCTGTATCCACACACGGGTTTAACTCTGGAAGTTGAGTGCACACATTGACAACCGTTCTGTTAGATAGCTGCGTTTTGGATTTAGAAGCAGATATTTCCCTGTGCTTACTGCTGTTTCTTCCATATGCCGGTAATGGGCTGAAAACGCCTGTTTTGGGACTCTGCAGAGAATGTGTTTGCAGACTGCTGAATCCACACACTGGTTTAACTCTGGAAGTTGAGTGCACACATTGACAACCGTTCTGTTAGATAGCTGCGTTTTGGATTTAGAAGCAGATATTTCCCTGTGCTTACTGCTGTTTCTTCCATATGCCGGTAATGGGCTGAAAACACCGGTTTTGGGACTCTGCAGAGAAAGTGTTTGCAGACTGCTGAATCCACACACGGGTTTAACTCTGGAAGTTGAGTGCACACATTGACAACCGTTCTGTTAGATAGCTGCGTTTTGGATTTAGAAGCAGATATTTCCCTGTGCTTACTGCTGTTTCTTCCATATGCCGGTAATGGGCTGAAAACGCCTGTTTTGGGACTCTGCAGAGAAAGTGTTTGCAGACTGCTGAATCCACACACGGGTTTAACTCTGGAAGTTGAGTGCACACATTGACAACCGTTCTGTTAGATAGCTGCGTTTTGGATTTAGAAGCAGATATTTCCCTGTGCTTACTGCTGTTTCTTCCATATGCCGGTAATGGGCTGAAAACGCCTGTTTTGGGACTCTGCACAGAAAGGGTTTGCAGACTGCTGAATCCACACACGGGTTTAACTCTGGAAGTTGAGTGCACACATTGACAACCGTTCTGTTAGATAGCTGCGTTTTGGATTTAGAAGCAGATATTTCCCTGTGCTTACTGCTGTTTCTTCCATATGCCGGTAATGGGCTGAAAACACCTGTTTTGGGACTCTGCACAGAAAGGGTTTGCAGACTGCTGAATCCACACACGGGTTTAACTCTGGAAGTTGAGTGCACACATTGACAACCGTTCTGTTAGATAGCTGCGTTTTGGATTTAGAAGCAGATATTTCCCTGTGCTTACTGCTGTTTCTTCCATATGCCGGTAATGGGCTGAAAACGCCTGTTTTGGGACTCTGCAGAGAAAGGGTTTGCAGACTGCTGAATCCACACACGGGTTTAACTCTGGAAGTTGAGTGCACACATTGACAACCGTTCTGTTAGATAGCTGCGTTTTGGATTTAGAAGCAGATATTTCCCTGTGCTTACTGCTGTTTCTTCCATATGCCGGTAATGGGCTGAAAACACCTGTTTTGGGACTCTGCACAGAAAGGGTTTGCAGACTGCTGAATCCACACACGGGTTTAACTCTGGAAGTTGAGTGCACACATTGACAACCGTTCTGTTAGATAGCTGCGTTTTGGATTTAGAAGCAGATATTTCCCTGTGCTTACTGCTGTTTCTTCCATATGCCGGTAATGGGCTGAAAACGCCTGTTTTGGGACTCTGCACAGAAAGGGTTTGCAGACTGCTGAATACACACGGGTTTAACTCTGGAAGTTGAGTGCACACATTGACAACCGTTCTGTTAGATAGCTGCGTTTTGGATTTAGAAGCAGATATTTCCCTGTGCTTACTGCTGTTTCTTCCATATGCCGGTAATGGGCTGAAAACGCCTGTTTTGGGACACTGCAGAGAAAGTGTTTGCAGACTGCTGAATCGACACACGGGTTTAACTCTGGAAGTTGAGTGCACACATTGACAACCGTTCTGTTAGATAGCTGCGTTTTGGATTTAGAAGCAGATATTTCCCTGTGCTTACTGCTATTTCTTCCATATGCCGGTAATGGGCTGAAAACGCCTGTTTTGGGACTCTGCAGAGAAAGTGTTTGCAGACTGCTGAATCCACACACGGGTTTAACTCTGGAAGTTGAGTGCACACATTGACAACCGTTCTGTTAGATAGCTGCGTTTTGGATTTAGAAGCAGATATTTCCCTGTGCTTACTGCTGTTTCTTCCATATGCCGGTAATGGGCTGAAAACGCCTGTTTTGGGACTCTGCACAGAAAGGGTTTGCAGACTGCTGAATCCACACACTGGTTTAACTCTGGAAGTTGAGTGCACACATTGACAACCGTTCTGTTAGATAGCTGCGTTTTGGATTTAGAAGCAGATATTTCCCTGTGCTTACTGCTGTTTCTTCCATATGCCGGTAATGGGCTGAAAACGCCTGTTTTGGGACTCTGCAGAGAAAGTGTTTGCAGACTTCTGAATCCACACACGGGTTTAACTCTGGAAGTTGAGTGCACACATTGACAACCGTTCTGTTAGATAGCTGCGTTTTGGATTTAGAAGCAGATATTTCCCTGTGCTTACTGCTGTTTCTTCCATATGCCGGTAAAGGGCTGAAAACGCCTGTTTTGGGACTCTGCAGAGAAAGTGTTTGCAGACTGCTGAATCCACACACGGGTTTAACTCTGGAAGTTGAGTGCACACATTGACAACCGTTCTGTTAGATAGCTGCGTTTTGGATTTAGAAGCAGATATTTCCCTGTGCTTACTGCTGTTTCTTCCATATGCCGGTAATGGGCTGAAAACGCCTGTTTTGGGACTCTGCACAGAAAGGGTTTGCAGACTGCTGAATCCACACACGGGTTTAACTCTGGAAGTTGAGTGCACACATTGACAACCGTTCTGTTAGATAGCTGCGTTTTGGATTTAGAAGCAGATATTTCCCTGTGCTTACTGCTGTTTCTTCCATATGCCGGTAATGGGCTGAAAACACCTGTTTTGGGACTCTGCACAGAAAGGGTTTGCAGACTGCTGAATCCACACACGGGTTTAACTCTGGAAGTTGAGTGCACACATTGACAACCGTTCTGTTAGATAGCTGCGTTTTGGATTTAGAAGCAGATATTTCCCTGTGCTTACTGCTGTTTCTTCCATATGCCGGTAATGGGCTGAAAACGCCTGTTTTGGGACTCTGCAGAGAAAGGGTTTGCAGACTGCTGAATCCACACACGGGTTTAACTCTGGAAGTTGAGTGCACACATTGACAACCGTTCTGTTAGATAGCTGCGTTTTGGATTTAGAAGCAGATATTTCCCTGTGCTTACTGCTGTTTCTTCCATATGCCGGTAATGGGCTGAAAACGCCTGTTTTGGGACTCTGCAGAGAAAGGGTTTGCAGACTGCTGAATCCACACACGGGTTTAACTCTGGAAGTTGAGTGCACACATTGACAACCGTTCTGTTAGATAGCTGCGTTTTGGATTTAGAAGCAGATATTTCCCTGTGCTTACTGATATTTCTTCCATATGCCGGTAATGGGCTGAAAACGCCTGTTTTGGGACTCTGCAGAGAAAGTGTTTGCGGACTGCTGAATCCACACACGGGTTTAACTCTGGAAGTTGAGTGCACACATTGACAACCGTTCTGTTAGATAGCTGCGTTTTGGATTTAGAAGCAGATATTTCCCTGTGCTTACTGCTGTTTCTTCCATATGCCGGTAATGGGCTGAAAACGCCTGTTTTGGGACTCTGCACAGAAAGGGTTTGCAGACTGCTGAATCCACACACTGGTTTAACTCTGGAAGTTGAGTGCACACATTGACAACCGTTCTGTTAGATAGCTGCGTTTTGGATTTAGAAGCAGATATTTCCCTGTGCTTACTGCTGTTTCTTCCATATGCCGGTAATGGGCTGAAAACGCCTGTTTTGGGACTCTGCAGAGAAAGTGTTTGCAGACTGCTGAATCCACACACGGGTTTAACTCTGGAAGTTGAGTGCACACATTGACAACCGTTCTGTTAGATAGCTGCGTTTTGGATTTAGAAGCAGATATTTCCCTGTGCTTACTGCTGTTTCTTCCATATGCCGGTAAAGGGCTGAAAACGCCTGTTTTGGGACTCTGCAGAGAAAGTGTTTGCAGACTGCTGAATCCACACACGGGTTTAACTCTGGAAGTTGAGTGCACACATTGACAACCGTTCTGTTAGATAGCTGCGTTTTGGATTTAGAAGCAGATATTTCCCTGTGCTTACTGCTGTTTCTTCCATATGCCGGTAATGGGCTGAAAACGCCTGTTTTGGGACTCTGCACAGAAAGGGTTTGCAGACTGCTGAATCCACACACGGGTTTAACTCTGGAAGTTGAGTGCACACATTGACAACCGTTCTGTTAGATAGCTGCGTTTTGGATTTAGAAGCAGATATTTCCCTGTGCTTACTGCTGTTTCTTCCATATGCCGGTAATGGGCTGAAAACACCTGTTTTGGGACTCTGCACAGAAAGGGTTTGCAGACTGCTGAATCCACACACGGGTTTAACTCTGGAAGTTGAGTGCACACATTGACAACCGTTCTGTTAGATAGCTGCGTTTTGGATTTAGAAGCAGATATTTCCCTGTGCTTACTGCTGTTTCTTCCATATGCCGGTAATGGGCTGAAAACGCCTGTTTTGGGACTCTGCAGAGAAACGGTTTGCAGACTGCTGAATCCACACACGGGTTTAACTCTGGAAGTTGAGTGCACACATTGACAACCGTTCTGTTAGATAGCTGCGTTTTGGATTTAGAAGCAGATATTTCCCTGTGCTTACTGCTGTTTCTTCCATATGCCGGTAATGGGCTGAAAACACCTGTTTTGGGACTCTGCACAGAAAGGGTTTGCAGACTGCTGAATCCACACACGGGTTTAACTCTGGAAGTTGAGTGCACACATTGACAACCGTTCTGTTAGATAGCTGCGTTTTGGATTTAGAAGCAGATATTTCCCTGTGCTTACTGCTGTTTCTTCCATATGCCGGTAATGGGCTGAAAACGCCTGTTTTGGGACTCTGCAGAGAAAGTGTTTGTAGACTGCTGAATCCACACACGGGTTTAACTCTGGAAGTTGAGTGCACACATTGACAACCGTTCTGTTAGATAGCTGCGTTTTGGATTTAGAAGCAGATATTTCCCTGTGCTTACTGCTGTTTCTTCCATATGCCGGTAATGGGCTGAAAACACCTGTTTTGGGACTCTGCACAGAAAGGGTTTGCAGACTGCTGAATCCACACACGGGTTTAACTCTGGAAGTTGAGTGCACACATTGACAACCGTTCTGTTAGATAGCTGCGTTTTGGATTTAGAAGCAGATATTTCCCTGTGCTTACTGCTGTTTCTTCCATATGCCGGTAATGGGCTGAAAACGCCTGTTTTGGGACTCTGCACAGAAAGGGTTTGCAGACTGCTGAATCCACACACGGGTTTAACTCTGGAAGTTGAGTGCACACATTGACAACCGTTCTGTTAGATAGCTGCGTATTGGATTTAGAAGCAGATATTTCCCTGTGCTTACTGCTGTTTCTTCCATATGCCGGTAATGGGCTGAAAACGCCTGTTTTGGGACACTGCAGAGAAAGTGTTTGCAGACTGCTGAATCGACACACGGGTTTAACTCTGGAAGTTGAGTGCACACATTGACAACCGTTCTGTTAGATAGCTGCGTTTTGGATTTAGAAGCAGATATTTCCCTGTGCTTACTGCTATTTCTTCCATATGCCGGTAATGGGCTGAAAACGCCTGTTTTGGGACTCTGCAGAGAAAGTGTTTGCGGACTGCTGAATCCACACACGGGTTTAACTCTGGAAGTTGAGTGCACACATTGACAACCGTTCTGTTAGATAGCTGCGTTTTGGATTTAGAAGCAGATATTTCCCTGTGCTTACTGCTGTTTCTTCCATATGCCGGTAATGGGCTGAAAACGCCTGTTTTGGGACTCTGCACAGAAAGGGTTTGCAGACTGCTGAATCCACACACTGGTTTAACTCTGGAAGTTGAGTGCACACATTGACAACCGTTCTGTTAGATAGCTGCGTTTTGGATTTAGAAGCAGATATTTCCCTGTGCTTACTGCTGTTTCTTCCATATGCCGGTAATGGGCTGAAAACGCCTGTTTTGGGACTCTGCAGAGAAAGTGTTTGCAGACTGCTGAATCCACACACGGGTTTAACTCTGGAAGTTGAGTGCACACATTGACAACCGTTCTGTTAGATAGCTGCGTTTTGGATTTAGAAGCAGATATTTCCCTGTGCTTACTGCTGTTTCTTCCATATGCCGGTAATGGGCTGAAAACGCCTGTTTTGGGACTCTGCAGAGAAAGTGTTTGCAGACTGCTGAATCCACACACGGGTTTAACTCTGGAAGTTGAGTGCACACATTGACAACCGTTCTGTTAGATAGCTGCGTTTTGGATTTAGAAGCAGATATTTCCCTGTGCTTACTGCTGTTTCTTCCATATGCCGGTAATGGGCTGAAAACGCCTGTTTTGGGACTCTGCACAGAAAGGGTTTGCAGACTGCTGAATCCACACACGGGTTTAACTCTGGAAGTTGAGTGCACACATTGACAACCGTTCTGTTAGATAGCTGCGTTTTGGATTTAGAAGCAGATATTTCCCTGTGCTTACTGCTGTTTCTTCCATATGCCGGTAATGGGCTGAAAACACCTGTTTTGGGACTCTGCACAGAAAGGGTTTGCAGACTGCTGAATCCACACACGGGTTTAACTCTGGAAGTTGAGTGCACACATTGACAACCGTTCTGTTAGATAGCTGCGTTTTGTATTTAGAAGCAGATATTTCCCTGTGCTTACTGCTGTTTCTTCCATATGCCGGTAATGGGCTGAAAACGCCTGTTTTGGGACTCTGCAGAGAAAGGGTTTGCAGACTGCTGAATCCACACACGGGTTTAACTCTGGAAGTTGAGTGCACACATTGACAACCGTTCTGTTAGATAGCTGCGTTTTGGATTTAGAAGCAGATATTTCCCTGTGCTTACTGCTGTTTCTTCCATATGCCGGTAATGGGCTGAAAACACCTGTTTTGGGACTCTGCACAGAAAGGGTTTGCAGACTGCTGAATCCACACACGGGTTTAACTCTGGAAGTTGAGTGCACACATTGACAACCGTTCTGTTAGATAGCTGCGTTTTGGATTTAGAAGCAGATATTTCCCTGTGCTTACTGCTGTTTCTTCCATATGCCGGTAATGGGCTGAAAACGCCTGTTTTGGGACTCTGCAGAGAAAGTGTTTGTAGACTGCTGAATCCACACACGGGTTTAACTCTGGAAGTTGAGTGCACACATTGACAACCGTTCTGTTAGATAGCTGCGTTTTGGATTTAGAAGCAGATATTTCCCTGTGCTTACTGCTGTTTCTTCCATATGCCGGTAATGGGCTGAAAACGCCTGTTTTGGGACTCTGCAGAGAAAGGGTTTGCAGACTGCTGAATCCACACACGGGTTTAACTCTGGAAGTTGAGTGCACACATTGACAACCGTTCTGTTAGATAGCTGCGTTTTGGATTTAGAAGCAGATATTTCCCTGTGCTTACTGCTGTTTCTTCCATATGCCGGTAATGGGCTGAAAACACCTGTTTTGGGACTCTGCACAGAAAGGGTTTGCAGACTGCTGAATCCACACACGGGTTTAACTCTGGAAGTTGAGTGCACACATTGACAACCGTTCTGTTAGATAGCTGCGTTTTGGATTTAGAAGCAGATATTTCCCTGTGCTTACTGCTGTTTCTTCCATATGCCGGTAATGGGCTGAAAACGCCTGTTTTGGGACTCTGCAGAGAAAGGGTTTGCAGACTGCTGAATCCACACACGGGTTTAACTCTGGAAGTTGAGTGCACACATTGACAACCGTTCTGTTAGATAGCTGCGTTTTGGATTTAGAAGCAGATATTTCCCTGTGCTTACTGCTGTTTCTTCCATATGCCGGTAATGGGCTGAAAACGCCTGTTTTGGGACTCTGCACAGAAAGGGTTTGCAGACTGCTGAATACACACGGGTTTAACTCTGGAAGTTGAGTGCACACATTGACAACCGTTCTGTTAGATAGCTGCGTATTGGATTTAGAAGCAGATATTTCCCTGTGCTTACTGCTGTTTCTTCCATATGCCGGTAATGGGCTGAAAACGCCTGTTTTGGGACACTGCAGAGAAAGTGTTTGCAGACTGCTGAATCGACACACGGGTTTAACTCTGGAAGTTGAGTGCACACATTGACAACCGTTCTGTTAGATAGCTGCGTTTTGGATTTAGAAGCAGATATTTCCCTGTGCTTACTGCTATTTCTTCCATATGCCGGTAATGGGCTGAAAACGCCTGTTTTGGGACTCTGCAGAGAAAGTGTTTGCGGACTGCTGAATCCACACACGGGTTTAACTCTGGAAGTTGAGTGCACACATTGACAACCGTTCTGTTAGATAGCTGCGTTTTGGATTTAGAAGCAGATATTTCCCTGTGCTTACTGCTGTTTCTTCCATATGCCGGTAATGGGCTGAAAACGCCTGTTTTGGGACTCTGCAGAGAAAGTGTTTGCAGACTGCTGAATCCACACACGGGTTTAACTCTGGAAGTTGAGTGCACACATTGACAACCGTTCTGTTAGATAGCTGCGTATTGGATTTAGAAGCAAATATTTCCCTGTGCTTACTGCTGTTTCTTCCATATGCCGGTAATGGGCTGAAAACGCCTGTTTTGGGACTCTGCAGAGAAAGTGTTTGCAGACTGCTGAATCCACACACGGGTTTAACTCTGGAAGTTGAGTGCAGACATTGACAACCGTTCTGTTAGATAGCTGCGTTTTGGATTTAGAAGCAGATATTTCCCTGGGCTTACTGCTGTTTCTTCCATATGCTGGTAAAGGGCTGAAAACGCCTGTTTTGGGACTCTGCAGAGAAAGTGTTTGCAGACTGCTGAATCCACACACGGGTTTAACTCTGGAAGTTGAGTGCACACATTGACAACCGTTCTGTTAGATAGCTGCGTTTTGGATTTAGAAGCAGATATTTCCCTGTGCTTACTGCTGTTTCTTCCATATGCCGGTAATGGGCTGAAAACGCCTGTTTTGGGACTCTGCAGAGAAAGGGTTTGCAGACTGCTGAATCCACACACGGGTTTAACTCTGGAAGTTGAGTGCACACATTGACAACCGTTCTGTTAGATAGCTGCGTTTTGGATTTAGAAGGAGATATTTCCCTGTGCTTACTGCTGTTTCTTCCATATGCCGGTAATGGGCTGAAAACGCCTGTTTTGGGACTCTGCAGAGAAAGTGTTTGCGGACTGCTGAATCCACACACGGGTTTAACTCTGGAAGTTGAGTGCACACATTGACAACCGTTCTGTTAGATAGCTGCGTTTTGGATTTAGAAGCAGATATTTCCCTGTGCTTACTGCTGTTTCTTCCATATGCCGGTAATGGGCTGAAAACGCCTGTTTTGGGACTCTGCAGAGAATGTGTTTGCAGACTGCTGAATCCACACACTGGTTTAACTCTGGAAGTTGAGTGCACACATTGACAACCGTTCTGTTAGATAGCTGCGTTTTGGATTTAGAAGCAGATATTTCCCTGTGCTTACTGCTGTTTCTTCCATATGCCGGTAATGGGCTGAAAACGCCTGTTTTGGGACTCTGCAGAGAAAGTGTTTGCAGACTGCTGAATCCACACACGGGTTTAACTCTGGAAGTTGAGTGCACACATTGACAACCGTTCTGTTAGATAGCTTCGTTTTGGATTTAGAAGCAGATATTTCCCTGTGCTTACTGCTGTTTCTTCCATATGCCGCTAATGGGCTGAAAACGCCTGTTTTGGGACTCTGCAGAGAAAGGGTTTGCAGACTGCTGAATCCACACACGGGTTTAACTCTGGAAGTTGAGTGCACACATTGACAACCGTTCTGTTAGATAGCTGCGTTTTGGATTTAGAAGCAGATATTTCCCTCTGCTTACTGCTGTTTCTTCTATATGCCGGTAATGGGCTGAAAACGCCTGTTTTGGGACTCTGCACAGAAAGGGTTTGCAGACTGCTGAATCCACACACGGGTTTAACTCTGGAAGTTGAGTGCACACATTGACAACCGTTCTGTTAGATAGCTGCGTTTTGGATTTAGAAGCAGATATTTCCCTGTGCTTACTGCTGTTTCTTCCATATGCCGGTAATGGGCTGAAAACGCCTGTTTTGGGACTCTGCAGAGAAAGGGTTTGCAGACTGCTGAATCCACACACGGGTTTAACTCTGGAAGTTGAGTGCACACATTGACAACCGTTCTGTTAGATAGCTGCGTTTTGGATTTAGAAGGAGATATTTCCCTGTGCTTACTGCTGTTTCTTCCATATGCCGGTAATGGGCTGAAAACGCCTGTTTTGGGACTCTGCAGAGAAAGGGTTTGCAGACTGCTGAATCCACACACGGGTTTAACTCTGGAAGTTGAGTGCACACATTGACAACCGTTCTGTTAGATAGCTGCGTTTTGGATTTAGAAGCAGATATTTCCCTGTGCTTACTGCTGTTTCTTCCATATGCCGGTAATGGGCTGAAAACGCCTGTTTTGGGACTCTGCAGTGAAAGGGTTTGTAGACTGCTGAATCCACACACGGGTTTAACTCTGGAAGTTGAGTGCACACATTGACAACCGTTCTGTTAGATAGCTGCGTTTTGGATTTAGAAGCAGATATTTCCCTCTGCTTACTGCTGTTTCTTCTATATGCCGGTAATGGGCTGAAAACGCCTGTTTTGGGACTCTGCACAGAAAGGGTTTGCAGACTGCTGAATCCACACACGGGTTTAACTCTGGAAGTTGAGTGCACACATTGACAACCGTTCTGTTAGATAGCTGCGTTTTGGATTTAGAAGCAGATATTTCCCTGTGCTTACTGCTGTTTCTTCCATATGCCGGTAATGGGCTGAAAACGCCTGTTTTGGGACTCTGCAGAGAAAGGGTTTGCAGACTGCTGAATCCACACACGGGTTTAACTCTGGAAGTTGAGTGCACACATTGACAACCGTTCTGTTAGATAGCTGCGTTTTGGATTTAGAAGCAGATATTTCCCTGTGCTTACTGCTGTTTCTTCCATATGCCGGTAATGGGCTGAAAACGCCTGTTTTGGGACTCTGCACAGAAAGGGTTTGCAGACTGCTGAATCCACACACGGGTTTAACTCTGGAAGTTGAGTGCACACATTGACAACCGTTCTGTTAGATAGCTGCGTTTTGGATTTAGAAGCAGATATTTCCCTGTGCTTACTGCTGTTTCTTCCATATGCCGGTAATGGGCTGAAAACGCCTGTTTTGGGACTCTGCAGAGAAAGTGTTTGCAGACTGCTGAATCCACACACGGGTTTAACTCTGGAAGTTGAGTGCACACATTGACAACCGTTCTGTTAGATAGCTGCGTTTTGGATTTAGAAGGAGATATTTCCCTGTGCTTACTGCTGTTTCTTCCATATGCCGGTAATGGGCTGAAAACGCCTGTTTTGGGACTCTGCAGAGAAAGTGTTTGCGGACTGCTGAATCCACACACGGGTTTAACTCTGGAAGTTGAGTGCACACATTGACAACCGTTCTGTTAGATAGCTGCGTTTTGGATTTAGAAGCAGATATTTCCCTGTGCTTACTGCTGTTTATTCCATATGCCGGTAATGGGCTGAAAACGCCTGTTTTGGGACTCTGCAGAGAAAGTGTTTGCAGACTGCTGAATCCACACACGGGTTTAACTCTGGAAGTTGAGTGCACACATTGACAACCGTTCTGTTAGATAGTTGCGTTTTGGATTTAGAAGCAGATATTTCCCTGTGCTTACTGCTGTTTCTTCCATATGCCGGTAATGGGCTGAAAACGCCTGTTTTGGGACTCTGCAGTGAAAGGGTTTGCAGACTGCTGAATCCACACACGGGTTTAACTCTGGAAGTTGAGTGCACACATTGACAACCGTTCTGTTAGATAGCTGCGTTTTGGATTTAGAAGCAGATATTTCCCTCTGCTTACTGCTGTTTCTTCTATATGCCGGTAATGGGCTGAAAACGCCTGTTTTGGGACTCTGCACAGAAAGTGTTTGCAGACTGCTGAATCCACACACGGGTTTAACTCTGGAAGTTGAGTGCACACATTGACAACCGTTCTGTTAGATAGCTGCGTTTTGGATTTAGAAGCAGATATTTCCCTGTGCTTACTGCTGTTTCTTCCATATGCCGGTAATGGGCTGAAAACGCCTGTTTTGGGACTCTGCAGAGAAAGGGTTTGCAGACTGCTGAATCCACACACGGGTTTAACTCTGGAAGTTGAGTGCACACATTGACAACCGTTCTGTTAGATAGCTGCGTTTTGGATTTAGAAGCAGATATTTCCCTGTGCTTACTGCTGTTTCTTCCATATGCCGGTAATGGGCTGAAAACGCCTGTTTTGGGACTCTGCACAGAAAGGGTTTGCAGACTGCTGAATCGACACACGGGTTTAACTCTGGAAGTTGAGTGCACACATTGACAACCGTTCTGTTAGATAGCTGCGTTTTGGATTTAGAAGCAGATATTTCCCTGTGCTTACTGCTATTTCTTCCATATGCCGGTAATGGGCTGAAAACGCCTGTTTTGGGACTCTGCAGAGAAAGTGTTTGCGGACTGCTGAATCCACACACGGGTTTAACTCTGGAAGTTGAGTGCACACATTGACAACCGTTCTGTTAGATAGCTGCGTTTTGGATTTAGAAGCAGATATTTCCCTGTGCTTACTGCTGTTTCTTCCATATGCCGGTAATGGGCTGAAAACGCCTGTTTTGGGACTCTGCAGAGAATGTGTTTGCAGACTGCTGAATCCACACACTGGTTTAACTCTGGAAGTTGAGTGCACACATTGACAACCGTTCTGTTAGATAGCTGCGTTTTGGATTTAGAAGCAGATATTTCCCTGTGCTTACTGCTGTTTCTTCCATATGCCGGTAATGGGCTGAAAACGCCTGTTTTGGGACTCTGCAGAGAAAGTGTTTGCAGACTGCTGAATCCACACACGGGTTTAACTCTGGAAGTTGAGTGCACACATTGACAACCGTTCTGTTAGATAGCTGCGTTTTGGATTTAGAAGCAGATATTTCCCTGTGCTTACTGCTGTTTCTTCCATATGCCGGTAATGGGCTGAAAACGCCTGTTTTGGGACTCTGCAGAGAAAGTGTTTGCAGACTGCTGAATCCACACACGGGTTTAACTCTGGAAGTTGAGTGCACACATTGACAACCGTTCTGTTAGATAGCTGCGTTTTGGATTTAGAAGCAGATATTTCCCTGTGCTTACTGCTGTTTCTTCCATATGCCGGTAATGGGCTGAAAACGCCTGTTTTGGGACTCTGCACAGAAAGGGTTTGCAGACTGCTGAATCCACACACGGGTTTAACTCTGGAAGTTGAGTGCACACATTGACAACCGTTCTGTTAGATAGCTGCGTTTTGGATTTAGAAGCAGATATTTCCCTGTGCTTACTGCTGTTTCTTCCATATGCCGGTAATGGGCTGAAAACGCCTGTTTTGGGACTCTGCAGAGAAAGTGTTTGCAGACTGCTGAATCCACACACGGGTTTAACTCTGGAAGTTGAGTGCACACATTGACAACCGTTCTGTTAGATAGCTGCGTTTTGGATTTAGAAGCAGATATTTCCCTGTGCTTACTGCTGTTTCTTCCATATGCCGGTAATGGGCTGAAAACGCCTGTTTTGGGACTCTGCAGAGAAAGGGTTTGCAGACTGCTGAATCCACACACGGGTTTAACTCTGCAAGTTGAGTGCACACATTGACAACCGTTCTGTTAGATAGCTGCGTTTTGGATTTAGAAGCAGATATTTCCCTGTGCTTACTGCTGTTTCTTCCATATGCCGGTAATGGGCTGAAAACGCCTGTTTTGGGACTCTGCACAGAAAGGGTTTGCAGACTGCTGAATCCACACACGGGTTTAACTCTGGAAGTTGAGTGCACACATTGACAACCGTTCTGTTAGATAGCTGCGTTTTGGATTTAGAAGCAGATATTTCCCTGTGCTTACTGCTGTTTCTTCCATATGCCGGTAATGGGCTGAAAACGCCTGTTTTGGGACTCTGCAGAGAAAGGGTTTGCAGACTGCTGAATCCACACACGGGTTTAACTCTGGAAGTTGAGTGCACACATTGACAACCGTTCTGTTAGATAGCTGCGTTTTGGATTTAGAAGCAGATATTTCCCTGTGCTTACTGCTGTTTCTTCCATATGCCGGTAATGGGCTGAAAACGCCTGTTTTGGGACTCTGCAGAGAAAGTGTTTGCAGACTGCTGAATCCACACACGGGTTTAACTCTGGAAGTTGAGTGCACACATTGACAACCGTTCTGTTAGATAGCTGCGTTTTGGATTTAGAAGCAGATATTTCCCTGTGCTTACTGCTGTTTCTTCCATATGCCGGTAATGGGCTGAAAACGCCTGTTTTGGGACTCTGCAGAGAAAGGGTTTGCAGACTGCTGAATCCACACACGGGTTTAACTCTGCAAGTTGAGTGCACACATTGACAACCGTTCTGTTAGATAGCTGCGTTTTGGATTTAGAAGCAGATATTTCCCTGTGCTTACTGCTGTTTCTTCCATATGCCGGTAATGGGCTGAAAACGCCTGTTTTGGGACTCTGCACAGAAAGGGTTTGCAGACTGCTGAATCCACACACGGGTTTAACTCTGGAAGTTGAGTGCACACATTGACAACCGTTCTGTTAGATAGCTGCGTTTTGGATTTAGAAGCAGATATTTCCCTGTGCTTACTGCTGTTTCTTCCATATGCCGGTAATGGGCTGAAAACGCCTGTTTTGGGACTCTGCAGAGAAAGGGTTTGCAGACTGCTGAATCCACACACGGGTTTAACTCTGGAAGTTGAGTGCACACATTGACAACCGTTCTGTTAGATAGCTGCGTTTTGGATTTAGAAGCAGATATTTCCCTGTGCTTACTGCTGTTTCTTCCATATGCCGGTAATGGGCTGAAAACGTCTGTTTTGGGACTCTGCACAGAAAGGGTTTGCAGACTGCTGAATCCACACACGAATTTAACTCTGGAAGTGGAGTGCACACATTGACAACCGTTCTGTTAGATAGCTGCGTTTTGGATTTAGAAGCAGATATTTCCCTGTGCTTACTGCTGTTTCTTCCATATGCCGGTAATGGGCTGAAAACGCCTGTTTTGGGACTCTGCAGAGAAAGTGTTTGCAGACTGCTGAATCCACACACGGGTTTAACTCTGGAAGTTGAGTGCACACATTGACAACCGTTCTGTTATATAGCTGCGTTTTGGATTTAGAAGCAGATATTTCCCTGGGCTTACTGCTGTTTCTTCCATATGCTGGTAAAGGGCTGAAAACGCCTGTTTTGGGACTCTGCAGAGAAAGTGTTTGCAGACTGCTGAATCCACACACGGGTTTAACTCTGGAAGTTGAGTGCACACATTGACAACCGTTCTGTTAGATAGCTGCGTTTTGGATTTAGAAGCAGATATTTCCCTGTGCTTACTGCTGTTTCTTCCATATGCCGGTAATGGGCTGAAAACGCCTGTTTTGGGACTCTGCACAGAAAGGGTTTGCAGACTGCTGAATCCACACACGGGTTTAACTCTGGAAGTTGAGTGCACACATTGACAACCGTTCTGTTAGATAGCTGCGTATTGGATTTAGAAGCAGATATTTCCCTGTGCTTACTGCTCTTTCTTCCATATGCCGGTAATGGGCTGAAAACGCCTGTTTTGGGACTCTGCAGAGAAAGTGTTTGCAGACTGCTGAATCGACACACGGGTTTAACTCTGGAAGTTGAGTGCACACATTGACAACCGTTCTGTTAGATAGCTGCGTTTTGGATTTAGAAGCAGATATTTCCCTGTGCTTACTGCTATTTCTTCCATATGCCGGTAATGGGCTGAAAACGCCTGTTTTGGGACTCTGCAGAGAAAGTGTTTGCGGACTGCTGAATCCACACACGGGTTTAACTCTGGAAGTTGAGTGCACACATTGACAACCGTTCTGTTAGATAGCTGCGTTTTGGATTTAGAAGCAGATATTTCCCTGTGCTTACTGCTGTTTCTTCCATATGCCGGTAATGGGCTGAAAACGCCTGTTTTGGGACTCTGCAGAGAATGTGTTTGCAGACTGCTGAATCCACACACTGGTTTAACTCTGGAAGTTGAGTGCACACATTGACAACCGTTCTGTTAGATAGCTGCGTTTTGGATTTAGAAGCAGATATTTCCCTGTGCTTACTGCTGTTTCTTCCATATGCCGGTAATGGGCTGAAAACGCCTGTTTTGGGACTCTGCACAGAAAGGGTTTGCAGACTGCTGAATCCACACACGGGTTTAACTCTGGAAGTTGAGTGCACACATTGACAACCGTTCTGTTAGATAGCTGCGTTTTGGATTTAGAAGCAGATATTTCCCTGTGCTTACTGCTGTTTCTTCCATATGCCGGTAATGGGCTGAAAACGCCTGTTTTGGGACTCTGCAGAGAAAGGGTTTGCAGACTGCTGAATCCACACACGGGTTTAACTCTGGAAGTTGAGTGCACACATTGACAACCGTTCTGTTAGATAGCTGCGTTTTGGATTTAGAAGCAGATATTTCCCTGTGCTTACTGCTGTTTCTTCCATATGCCGGTAATGGGCTGAAAACGCCTGTTTTGGGACTCTGCAGAGAAAGGGTTTGCAGACTGCTGAATCCACACACGGGTTTAACTCTGGAAGTTGAGTGCACACATTGACAACCGTTCTGTTAGATAGCTGCGTTTTGGATTTAGAAGCAGATATTTCCCTGTGCTTACTGCTGTTTCTTCCATATGCCGGTAATGGGCTGAAAACACCTGTTTTGGGACTCTGCACAGAAAGGGTTTGCAGACTGCTGAATCCACACACGGGTTTAACTCTGGAAGTTGAGTGCACACATTGACAACCGTTCTGTTAGATAGCTGCGTTTTGGATTTAGAAGCAGATATTTCCCTGTGCTTACTGCTGTTTCTTCCATATGCCGGTAATGGGCTGAAAACGCCTGTTTTGGGACTCTGCAGAGAAAGTGTTTGCAGACTGCTGAATCCACACACCGGTTTAACTCTGGAAGTTGAGTGCACACATTGACAACCGTTCTGTTAGATAGCTGCGTTTTGGATTTAGAAGCAGATATTTCCCTGGGCTTACTGCTGTTTCTTCCATATGCTGGTAAAGGGCTGAAAACGCCTGTTTTGGGACTCTGCACAGAAAGTGTTTGCAGACTGCTGAATCCACACACGGGTTTAACTCTGGAAGTTGAGTGCACACATTGACAACCGTTCTGTTAGATAGCTGCGTTTTGGATTTAGAAGCAGATATTTCCCTGTGCTTACTGCTGTTTCTTCCATATGCCGGTAATGGGCTGAAAACGCCTGTTTTGGGACTCTGCACAGAAAGGGTTTGCAGACTGCTGAATCCACACACGGGTTTAACTCTGGAAGTTGAGTGCACACATTGACAACCGTTCTGTTAGATAGCTGCGTTTTGGATTTAGAAGCAGATATTTCCCTGTGCTTACTGCTGTTTCTTCCATATGCCGGTAATGGGCTGAAAACGCCTGTTTTGGGACTCTGCACAGAAAGGGTTTGCAGACTGCTGAATCCACACACGGGTTTAACTCTGGAAGTTGAGTGCACACATTGACAACCGTTCTGTTAGATAGCTGCGTTTTGGATTTAGAAGCAGATATTTCCCTGTGCTTACTGCTATTTCTTCCATATGCCGGTAATGGGCTGAAAACGCCTGTTTTGGGACTCTGCAGAGAAAGTGTTTGCGGACTGCTGAATCCACACACGGGTTTAACTCTGGAAGTTGAGTGCACACATTGACAACCGTTCTGTTAGATAGCTGCGTTTTGGATTTAGAAGCAGATATTTCCCTGTGCTTACTGCTGTTTCTTCCATATGCCGGTAATGGGCTGAAAACGCCTGTTTTGGGACTCTGCAGAGAATGTGTTTGCAGACTGCTGAATCCACACACTGGTTTAACTCTGGAAGTTGAGTGCACACATTGACAACCGTTCTGTTAGATAGCTGCGTTTTGGATTTAGAAGCAGATATTTCCCTGTGCTTACTGCTGTTTCTTCCATATGCCGGTAATGGGCTGAAAACGCCTGTTTTGGGACTCTGCAGAGAAAGTGTTTGCAGACTGCTGAATCCACACACGGGTTTAACTCTGGAAGTTGAGTGCACACATTGACAACCGTTCTGTTAGATAGCTGCGTTTTGGATTTAGAAGCAGATATTTCCCTGTGCTTACTGCTGTTTCTTCCATATGCCGGTAATGGGCTGAAAACGCCTGTTTTGGGACTCTGCAGAGAAAGTGTTTGCAGACTGCTGAATCCACACACGGGTTTAACTCTGGAAGTTGAGTGCACACATTGACAACCGTTCTGTTAGATAGCTGCGTTTTGGATTTAGAAGCAGATATTTCCCTGTGCTTACTGCTGTTTCTTCCATATGCCGGTAATGGGCTGAAAAGGCCTGTTTTGGGACTCTGCACAGAAAGGGTTTGCAGACTGCTGAATCCACACACGGGTTTAACTCTGGAAGTTGAGTGCACACATTGACAACCGTTCTGTTAGATAGCTGCGTTTTGGATTTAGAAGCAGATATTTCCCTGTGCTTACTGCTGTTTCTTCCATATGCCGGTAATGGGCTGAAAACGCCTGTTTTGGGACTCTGCACAGAAAGGGTTTGCAGACTGCTGAATCCACACACGGGTTTAACTCTGGAAGTTGAGTGCACACATTGACAACCGTTCTGTTAGATAGCTGCGTTTTGGATTTAGAAGCAGATATTTCCCTGTGCTTACTGCTGTTTCTTCCATATGCCGGTAATGGGCTGAAAACGCCTGTTTTGGGACTCTGCAGAGAAAGGGTTTGCAGACTGCTGAATCCACACACGGGTTTAACTCTGGAAGTTGAGTGCACACATTGACAACCGTTCTGTTAGATAGCTGCGTTTTGGATTTAGAAGCAGATATTTCCCTGTGCTTACTGCTGTTTCTTCCATATGCCGGTAATGGGCTGAAAACGCCTGTTTTGGGACTCTGCAGAGAAAGTGTTTGCAGACTGCTGAATCCACACACGGGTTTAACTCTGGAAGTTGAGTGCACACATTGACAACCGTTCTGTTAGATAGCTGCGTTTTGGATTTAGAAGCAGATATTTCCCTGTACTTACTGCTGTTTCTTCCATATGCCGGTAATGGGCTGAAAACGCCTGTTTTGGGACTCTGCAGAGAAAGGGTTTGCAGACTGCTGAATCCACACACGGGTTTAACTCTGGAAGTTGAGTGCACACATTGACAACCGTTCTGTTAGATAGCTGCGTTTTGGATTTAGAAGCAGATATTTCCCTGTGCTTACTGCTGTTTCTTCCATATGCCGGTAATGGGCTGAAAACGCCTGTTTTGGGACTCTGCACAGAAAGGGTTTGCAGACTGCTGAATCCACACACGGGTTTAACTCTGGAAGTTGAGTGCACACATTGACAACCGTTCTGTTAGATAGCTGCGTTTTGGATTTAGAAGCAGATATTTCCCTGTGCTTACTGCTGTTTCTTCCATATGCCGGTAATGGGCTGAAAACGCCTGTTTTGGGACTCTGCACAGAAAGGGTTTGCAGACTGCTGAATCCACACACGGGTTTAACTCTGGAAGTTGAGTGCACACATTGACAACCGTTCTGTTAGATAGCTGCGTTTTGGATTTAGAAGCAGATATTTCCCTGTGCTTACTGCTGTTTCTTCCATATGCCGGTAATGGGCTGAAAACGCCTGTTTTGGGACTCTGCAGAGAAAGGGTTTGCAGACTGCTGAATCCACACACGGGTTTAACTCTGGAAGTTGAGTGCACACATTGACAACCGTTCTGTTAGATAGCTGCGTTTTGGATTTAGAAGCAGATATTTCCCTGTGCTTACTGCTGTTTCTTCCATATGCCGGTAATGGGCTGAAAACGCCTGTTTTGGGACTCTGCAGAGAAAGTGTTTGCAGACTGCTGAATCCACACACGGGTTTAACTCTGGAAGTTGAGTGCACACATTGACAACCGTTCTGTTAGATAGCTGCGTTTTGGATTTAGAAGCAGATATTTCCCTGTGCTTACTGCTGTTTCTTCCATATGCCGGTAATGGGCTGAAAACGCCTGTTTTGGGACTCTGCAGAGAAAGGGTTTGCAGACTGCTGAATCCACACACGGGTTTAACTCTGGAAGTTGAGTGCACACATTGACAACCGTTCTGTTAGATAGCTGCGTTTTGGATTTAGAAGCAGATATTTCCCTCTGCTTACTGCTGTTTCTTCTATATGCCGGTAATGGGCTGAAAACGCCTGTTTTGGGACTCTGCACAGAAAGGGTTTGCAGCCTGCTGAATCCACACACGGGTTTAACTCTGGAAGTTGAGTGCACACATTGACAACCGTTCTGTTAGATAGCTGCGTTTTGGATTTAGAAGCAGATATTTCCCTGTGCTTACTGCTGTTTCTTCCATATGCCGGTAATGGGCTGAAAACGCCTGTTTTGGGACTCTGCAGAGAAAGGGTTTGCAGACTGCTGAATCCACACACGGGTTTAACTCTGGAAGTTGAGTGCACACATTGACAACCGTTCTGTTAGATAGCTGCGTTTTGGATTTAGAAGCAGATATTTCCCTGTGCTTACTGCTGTTTCTTCCATATGCCGGTAATGGGCTGAAAACGCCTGTTTTGGGACTCTGCACAGAAAGGGTTTGCAGACTGCTGAATCCACACACGGGTTTAACTCTGGAAGTTGAGTGCACACATTGACAACCGTTCTGTTAGATAGCTGCGTTTTGGATTTAGAAGCAGATATTTCCCTGTGCTTACTGCTGTTTCTTCCATATGCCGGTAATGGGCTGAAAACGCCTGTTTTGGGACTTTGCAGAGAAAGTGTTTGCAGACTGCTGAATCCACACACGGGTTTAACTCTGGAAGTTGAGTGCACACATTGACAACCGTTCTGTTAGATAGCTGCGTTTTGGATTTAGAAGCAGATATTTCCCTGTGCTTACTGCTGTTTCTTCCATATGCCGGTAATGGGCTGAAAACGCCTGTTTTGGGACTCTGCAGAGAAAGTGTTTGCAGACTGCTGAATCCACACACGGGTTTAACTCTGGAAGTTGAGTGCACACATTGACAACCGTTCTGTTAGATAGCTGCGTTTTGGATTTAGAAGCAGATATTTCCCTGTGCTTACTGCTGTTTCTTCCATATGCCGGTAATGGGCTGAAAACGTCTGTTTTGGGACTCTGCACAGAAAGGGTTTGCAGACTGCTGAATCCACACACGACTTTAACTCTGGAAGTGGAGTGCACACATTGACAACCGTTCTGTTAGATAGCTGCGTTTTGGATTTAGAAGCAGATATTTCCCTGTGCTTACTGCTGTTTCTTCCATATGCCGGTAATGGGCTGAAAACGCCTGTTTTGGGACTCTGCAGAGAAAGTGTTTGCAGATTGCTGAATCCACACACGGTTTTAACTCTGGAAGTTGAGTGCACACATTGACAACCGTTCTGTTATATAGCTGCGTTTTGGATTTAGAAGCAGATATTTCCCTGGGCTTACTGCTGTTTCTTCCATATGCTGGTAAAGGGCTGAAAACGCCTGTTTTGGGACTCTGCAGAGAAAGTGTTTGCAGACTGCTGAATCCACACACGGGTTTAACTCTGGAAGTTGAGTGCACAACATTGACAACCGTTCTGTTAGATAGCTGCGTTTTGGATTTAGAAGCAGATATTTCCCTGTGCTTACTGCTGTTTCTTCCATATGCCGGTAATGGGCTGAAAACGCCTGTTTTGGGACTCTGCAGAGAAAGGGTTTGCAGACTGCTGAATCCACACACGGGTTTAACTCTGGAAGTTGAGTGCACACATTGACAACCGTTCTGTTAGATAGCTGCGTTTTGGATTTAGAAGCAGATATTTCCCTGTGCTTACTGCTGTTTCTTCCATATGCCGGTAATGGGCTGAAAACGCCTGTTTTGGGACTCTGCACAGAAAGGGTTTGCAGACTGCTGAATCCACACACGGGTTTAACTCTGGAAGTTGAGTGCACACATTGACAACCGTTCTGTTAGATAGCTGCGTTTTGGATTTAGAAGCAGATATTTCCCTGTGCTTACTGCTGTTTCTTCCATATGCCGGTAATGGGCTGAAAAACGCCTGTTTTGGGACTCTGCAGAGAAAGTGTTTGCAGACTGCTGAATCCACACACGGGTTTAACTCTGGAAGTTGAGTGCACACATTGACAACCGTTCTGTTAGATAGCTGCGTTTTGGATTTAGAAGGAGATATTTCCCTGTGCTTACTGCTGTTTCTTCCATATGCCGGTAATGGGCTGAAAACGCCTGTTTTGGGACTCTGCAGAGAAAGTGTTTGCGGACTGCTGAATCCACACACGGGTTTAACTCTGGAAGTTGAGTGCACACATTGACAACCGTTCTGTTAGATAGCTGCGTTTTGGATTTAGAAGCAGATATTTCCCTGTGCTTACTGCTGTTTATTCCATATGCCGGTAATGGGCTGAAAACGCCTGTTTTGGGACTCTGCAGAGAAAGTGTTTGCAGACTGCTGAATCCACACACGGGTTTAACTCTGGAAGTTGAGTGCACACATTGACAACCGTTCTGTTAGATAGTTGCGTTTTGGATTTAGAAGCAGATATTTCCCTGTGCTTACTGCTGTTTCTTCCATATGCCGGTAATGGGCTGAAAAACGCCTGTTTTGGGACTCTGCAGTGAAAGGGTTTGCAGACTGCTGAATCCACACACGGGTTTAACTCTGGAAGTTGAGTGCACACATTGACAACCGTTCTGTTAGATAGCTGCGTTTTGGATTTAGAAGCAGATATTTCCCTCTGCTTACTGCTGTTTCTTCTATATGCCGGTAATGGGCTGAAAACGCCTGTTTTGGGACTCTGCACAGAAAGTGTTTGCAGACTGCTGAATCCACACACCGGGTTTAACTCTGGAAGTTGAGTGCACACATTGACAACCGTTCTGTTAGATAGCTGCGTTTTGGATTTAGAAGCAGATATTTCCCTGTGCTTACTGCTGTTTCTTCCATATGCCGGTAATGGGCTGAAAACGCCTGTTTTGGGACTCTGCAGAGAAAGGGTTTGCAGACTGCTGAATCCACACACGGGTTTAACTCTGGAAGTTGAGTGCACACATTGACAACCGTTCTGTTAGATAGCTGCGTTTTGGATTTAGAAGCAGATATTTCCCTGTGCTTACTGCTGTTTCTTCCATATGCCGGTAATGGGCTGAAAACGCCTGTTTTGGGACTCTGCACAGAAAGGGTTTGCAGACTGCTGAATCCACACACGGGTTTAACTCTGGAAGTTGAGTGCACACATTGACAACCGTTCTGTTAGATAGCTGCGTTTTGGATTTAGAAGCAGATATTTCCCTGTGCTTACTGCTGTTTCTTCCATATGCCGGTAATGGGCTGAAAACGCCTGTTTTGGGACACTGCAGAGAAAGTGTTTGCAGACTGCTGAATCGACACACGGGTTTAACTCTGGAAGTTGAGTGCACACATTGACAACCGTTCTGTTAGATAGCTGCGTTTTGGATTTAGAAGCAGATATTTCCCTGTGCTTACTGCTATTTCTTCCATATGCCGGTAATGGGCTGAAAACGCCTGTTTTGGGACTCTGCAGAGAAAGTGTTTGCGGACTGCTGAATCCACACACGGGTTTAACTCTGGAAGTTGAGTGCACACATTGACAACCGTTCTGTTAGATAGCTGCGTTTTGGATTTAGAAGCAGATATTTCCCTGTGCTTACTGCTGTTTCTTCCATATGCCGGTAATGGGCTGAAAACGCCTGTTTTGGGACTCTGCAGAGAATGTGTTTGCAGACTGCTGAATCCACACACTGGTTTAACTCTGGAAGTTGAGTGCACACATTGACAACCGTTCTGTTAGATAGCTGCGTTTTGGATTTAGAAGCAGATATTTCCCTGTGCTTACTGCTGTTTCTTCCATATGCCGGTAATGGGCTGAAAACGCCTGTTTTGGGACTCTGCACAGAAAGGGTTTGCAGACTGCTGAATCCACACACGGGTTTAACTCTGGAAGTTGAGTGCACACATTGACAACCGTTCTGTTAGATAGCTGCGTTTTGGATTTAGAAGCAGATATTTCCCTGTGCTTACTGCTGTTTCTTCCATATGCCGGTAATGGGCTGAAAACGCCTGTTTTGGGACTCTGCAGAGAAAGTGTTTGCAGACTGCTGAATCCACACACGGGTTTAACTCTGGAAGTTGAGTGCACACATTGACAACCGTTCTGTTAGATAGCTGCGTTTTGGATTTAGAAGCAGATATTTCCCTGTGCTTACTGCTGTTTCTTCCATATGCCGGTAATGGGCTGAAAACGCCTGTTTTGGGACTCTGCACAGAAAGGGTTTGCAGACTGCTGAATCCACACACGGGTTTAACTCTGGAAGTTGAGTGCACACATTGACAACCGTTCTGTTAGATAGCTGCGTTTTGGATTTAGAAGCAGATATTTCCCTGTGCTTACTGCTGTTTCTTCCATATGCCGGTAATGGGCTGAAAACGCCTGTTTTGGGACTCTGCAGAGAAAGTGTTTGCAGACTGCTGAATCCACACACGGGTTTAACTCTGGAAGTTGAGTGCACACATTGACAACCGTTCTGTTAGATAGCTGCGTTTTGGATTTAGAAGCAGATATTTCCCTGTGCTTACTGCTGTTTCTTCCATATGCCGGTAATGGGCTGAAAACGCCTGTTTTGG